>NW_025422314.1:0-192766 GCF_011764305.1 Mustela putorius furo | reverse complement strand
TCCCTGCCATCCATCCTTAAAACCCTGCTCGAATCGCTGGCCTGAGCCAACCAACAGGTCTCAACTGTCCTGCAGAAGAATCTTTGCAGTTGGGAGCTTCTCACATCTCCCATTGTGAGAATCCCCATGGCCTCATGATCCCCTCTTCATAAAGGCCATCAGGGACATGATCCAACCAGCGCATCGTCTGATCCTCACTCTGACTTCAGATGCACGAGATCTCGTTCAGGTCTGTAGATTGTGCCTGCCATGTCTCACCCAGAAACCAAGCCTTCCTTGTATCCTCAGACTTGTACACAGACTACTGGCCCACTAGCCCTCCAGTTTGGCAATCCAGAACTACAATGCAGCACTCTGCCTGCCCTCCAGAAGAAATACATTGCCCTTTGGGGGTACCTAGAAACCCCAAATGAAGATCAACCTGCACGCCACTTTACCTACCCCAAATATATAGGCTGACCTGGGAAATAATGCCTCTTTCTGACAGAGGGTGAGCCTGGACCTCCTGGCCCCCACCCATACAGCTGGTCACTGAGCACATCGGACCAGCCATTGCCTTAGGTCGCTATCTCTTCCCAGCCCTCGGTTTTCCCAAAGGATGTAGAAACCTAAGACCCTTATCTTGCCAAATCACTGCCCATGTTTGAAAAATGATGCAGAAATCCGAAAACTCCTTTCCCGATGGGCAAGAAACCTGTGGGTTAGGCCTTGGTTGTATAAATGTTCAGTGTAGTGGGATTTTTTTTACCAGTTGTGTTGTCCAATGAGGGGCCCCCCGCCATTGCGCGCGGGCACCACAGAGGTGTCCAACACCACACATTGTGGGGGACCCTGAGCTCGGTAGCCCAGTCACCTTCAGGTTAAGGCCTCTCCAGTGGCTTGGATTGAAGAGAACAGGCATATTGGGGCCCTTGGCCATGGGCCCCTAGGGGGCCCCCAAATTTTAAAAAACAATAGTTCGGGGTTGTCCCTTCACTCTCCCCAGAGGCTCGTGCTTTTGAACTCCTCTTTTTGTGTGGAAACCTGAGTACAACCGCCTGAAATGATTACTCTCCATCCCACAGATTGCGAAAAACAATTGGAATCAGGGGCCAAATCCAACAGAGAACAAGGATATCGTCCGCTGGTCCCATGATGCCAAATCACTCGCACATTGCCACGGCCATCTGTCTGAGATAGAGCAAAAATCCAGAGACATACGCCTTTAGCCAGGCGCCCTCCGACTCGCACTATCGTTCATATCCCCCTGAACGTATGTGCTATGCTCAATGGTTATTTGTATCGCGGGCCTTCCATAACTTACTTGTCCCCAAACATAGGAGCTGAGTTGGTGTTTTGGAACCTATGTCCTCAAAGTCCTGGCCCACACACAACCGGGTCCAGGACTGGGGCCCTGGACCCTGCAGCACACACATTAGGACTGTGCCTACCCAGTCCATGGGAATTCTGGGCCCCATTCCACTGTTCCAAATCGTACAAATTAGGAATAACCCTCCAAAGTCCTGAGGCCATCCCAATCGTATAGGTGGAGTCGCCCGGGACAAAAAAGGTCAGTCCTGGTCACCAGCTGAAGCATCTACCGCAGCCTCCACTAATACCCTTAGATGGATGTCCCCAGAAGAGAGAAGATTGAACCCAGACAGGACCCTAGGCCAAAATCGGAATCCATTGCTTTGGTTTAAAGGCATGTCTCCTCAAATCAAACCTGATGGCAAGATCCCAATACCAGCTTGAATGGTTTTTGTCCCTGAGGCACCACCATCAGAACAATACCTCGTCTCCACAAGGAAACTTTGTGCATGGGAGCTATGTCAAAAAAGCTTATAGGCAGAAGACTATCAGGGGGGTCCCGGGATGGCCACCGCCCCCCATTCCCAAGGCCCTCGTGGACACAAACACACATTAGACCCACTCCTCAGAAAGTCCATTTCAACTCAGCCACCCCGGTTGCTCCCGCAGAGCCATCAGATCTAACTGTCTTGTCGCTAGGGAGACAATTGGAATGCGAGGCGGGCTTCCCAGGCATCCATCCTCGAACGTTGGTCTGGAAACTCAAATCCATATGGGATGTCCTGGAGCTGTCCAAAACAGGTCTCAATTGTCCCGCAGAAGGAATCCTTGGAGGGGGGCCATCCCCACCACTCCCAACGTGGGAAAAACCTCCACGGCCTCGAGATTTCGGCCTCCCTTTATGAAGGGGCCGTCATGAAACAGAAAAGAAAATCCAAGCTGAGCCAACGTCTGATCCTCGCTCGGACTTCAGATGCATGAGAATATATGCTTCAGATCTTCAGGGGGTACATGCCGTGCCTCGCCCTGAAACCCAAGTCTAGCTGTCCCTAGGGACCCCCAATTTTAACCAGATTTCTGGTTGTCCAATCGCCCCTCCCCAGGGCTCTACTCTGGAATCCCTCATTTGGTGGGACCCCCTGAGTTTGAAAAAACAAAAAACAAAACAACAACAAAACAACAACAACAAAAACGGACTTCTTCTCGTCCCACAGAAATGACCCCCAAACTCTTTGGATTGGGCCAAACCCCCAGGGAGTAAGACTCGTCCATTTCCCATGAAAGTCACCACGAAAATTTCATGACCATGAATGGCATGATATCCAGAGATAAATACGTGAGCAAGAGCCTCACACTCGCCCTTTTTTCATATCCCGAAGAGTTCTCCTCATGGTCTGTAGATCAGTCCTGCCATAACCTATGACCCGAAACATAAGCCGAGTTTCTGTTTTCAGACAACTGTCCAAACAGCCCTGGCCTACACAGCAGCCTACAGGCTTAGGCCCCTGGAGCCCAAGCTGAGGACTGTACTTGCCCTCTCCAAGGAATTCTGTGTGCCCATTCCAATGGCCACAACGCTACTAATAGGATAAAACCTCCAAAGTCCCTGAGGCCATCCCAATAGTGGTGGCTTCCCAGGACAAAACAGGAGCAATCTGAGCCCATCTGAGAACCTAACCCCTGCACTCAGACTTGTAGACTGATATCCCCAGAGGTAAAAAGGAACGAACAGGCCCCTAGGCCCTAATCGGATCCATTGCTTTGGTTTCCAGGCATCTCTCCTCAGAGGCCTGGATTTCAGTACCAGCATATATGGCTGTTCTTGACTCACCCACCAGAAAAAATCTCATCTACACATGGGAAACTTGCACGTGGGAGATAGTGATGTCAAAAGCCTCTGTTTAGGGAGAACCCTTCATGGCCCCAGTGCCACCACGTCATTCCAAGGTATCCATAGACACAAAAACACATTAGGAACCCATCCACAGGAGAGTCCATTTCAACTCAGCGTATTCGGTTGCTCCGCGAGATCCAGGGCAGATCTAACTTGTCTTGTTGCTAGGAGACAATTGGAATGCGAGGTGGGCTACCCAGCCATCCATCCTTAGAAAACCTGCTCGGAATCTTTAGCCTGGAGCCAAACCAACAGGTCTCATTGTCCTGCAGAAGAATCTTTGAAGTTGGGAGCTTCTCACAACTCCCATCGTGAGAAAAAACACCCATGGACTCGTGATCCCCCCCCCCCCCACCTTCATGAAGTGGCCTCAGGGACATAAGGTTCAACCGTGAGCGATCGTCTGATCCTCAACCAATGACAGATTCAGATGCACGAGATCTCGGTTCAGATCTGTAGATTGGTGCCTGCCATGTCCTCACCCAGAAACCTAAAGCCTAGCTTGTGTGCCTACAGACTTTCCCCCGCATCCTCAGACTAATGGCCCACAAGAGCCTTCCAGTTTTGGCAATCCAGAATTATAATGCATCACTCCCTGCCTGCCCTCCCAAAAGAAAACATTGCCTTCTGGTGGCTGACCCAGAAACCCAAATGAAGATCAACCTGCACGCCACTTGGGTGATACCCAAAATATATAGGCTGACCTGGGCAATAATGCCCTTTCTGACGCAGAGGCTGAGCCTGGACCTCCTGGCCCCACCCC
Source organism: Mustela putorius furo (assembly GCF_011764305.1). Classification (NCBI taxonomy): domain Eukaryota; kingdom Metazoa; phylum Chordata; class Mammalia; order Carnivora; family Mustelidae; genus Mustela; species Mustela putorius. The sequence continues at coordinate 188,819 of NW_025422314.1, read as the reverse complement.
ATACAGCTGGCGCCGCTCACTGAGCACATCGGACGCAGCCATTTGCCTTAGGTCCGTTATCTCCTTCCCAGCCGTCGGTTTTCAGGGATTTAGAACCTAGACCTTATCTCCAATCACTGCCCATGTTTGAAAATTGATGCAGAAAACAGAACTCCTTCCCGATGGCAAGAAAAGAACCTTGTGGTTGGCTTGTTTGTACAATGTTTCAGTGTAGTGGAAACCAGTGGTGTCCAATGAGGCCCCGCCATTGCTCGCGGGCCACATAGGTGGCAAAAACACACATTGTGACCCTCAGCCTTAGCCCAGTCCTCAGGTTAAGGCCTCTCAGTGGGCTGGATGAAGAGACAGCATATTGGGCTTGCCATGCCCTAGGCCCCAATTTTTAACCCATAGTTCGGGTTGTCCCCTCACTCTTCCCCAGGGCTCTGCTTTGGAACTCCTCTTTTGGTGGGACACCTGAGGTAACAACCCTGAAAGAGTATCACTCCATCCAACAGATTGACGAAAAAAAATTGGGATTGGGCCAAATCCACAGAGAGCAAGATTCGACCATGGCCCATGAGGCGTCCTCGACATTCCACGGCCATCGCTGAAACACCAAATCCAGAGAAAAAAAAGCCTGAGCAAGCACCTCAGACTCGCACTATCTTCATATCATGAAGATGTCTTCTCATGGTTTGTAGATCGGGCCTGCCCATACCTATGTCCCCAAACATAAGCGAGTTTGTGTTTTCAGACTTCGTCCTCAAAGTCCTGGGCCACACACCATCCAGGCTGGCGGACCCTGGAGCCACACATTAGGACTGTGCCTACCAATCCATGGGAATTCTGCCCCCATTCCATTGTCCAAAATCGTACAAATTAGGAGAAAGAAAACCTCCAAAGTCCCTGAGGCCATCCCAATAGTATAGGTCGCCCGGGACAAAAAAGGGCAGTCTGACACCAGCTGAGCATCTAACTCCACTCATACCCTAGAAGGATGACCCCAGAGAAGAAGATTGAACCAGACAGGACCCTAGGCCAAAATCGGATCCATTGCTTTGGTTTACAGGCATGTCTCCTCAAAACCCTGGATTCCAATACCAGCATTGGGGTTTTCCTGAGGCACCCATCAGAACAAACTCGTCTCCACAAGGAAACTTGTGCATGGGAGCTATGTCAAAAGCTTAGGAGAATACTTCAGGGTCCCGGTGCCACCGCCCCATTCCAAGGCCCTCATGGACACAAACACACATTAGACCCATCCTCAGGAAAGTCCATTTCAACTCAGCCACCCCGGTTGCTCCCGCAGAGCCATCAGATCTAAACTGTCTTGGTCGCTAGGAGACAATTGGAATGCGAGGCGGGCTTCCCAGGCATCCATCCCGAAACGTTGGTCTGGACTCATCCATAAGGTATTTCCTGGAGCTGTCCAGAAGGTCTCAATTGTCCGCAGAAGGTAATCCTAGGAGGGGGCCTTCCACCACTCCAAACGTGGGAAAACCTCCACGGCCTCGAAATTTGGCTCCCTTTATGAAGGGCCGTCATGAACAGAAAATCCAAGCTGAGCCAACGTCTGAATCCTCGCTCTGACTTCAGATGCATGAGATATTCTTTCAGATCTTCAGGACGTACATGCCGTGCCCTCGCCCTGAATCCCAAGTCTAGCTGGTGTTCTCAGACTTCCGTCCCTCACACTCCTGGCCCCCGAAGGCCCAAAGTTTGGCAATTCCGGACCATCATTGCAAGCATTCTGCCTGCCGACTAGAAACAAAATATTGCCCAATGAACTGCCCGGGCACATTAAATGAGAAAACAAAAACCTACATGGCACTCGAATGTACCCAAATTATATAGTCTAACCTGGGCAGTAATGCACTGTCTGACACAGACACACCCTGAGCCGGGCCCTCCTGAGCAACACCCAGACAGCTGACCGCACACTGAGCCCATAAGACCCACCGTGGCCTTAGGTCATCATCTCTTCCCTACCTCAGTTTTCAGACATAAAGAACCTAGACCTTATCTCCAATCACTGCCCAGGGGTGAGTGTGATGCAGAAATCAGAACTCTTCCTTACCAATGGCAAGAAACCTTATGGTTGGCATGTTGTCCAACGTTCAGTGTAGGGGAAACCAGCATTCACCCTGAGACCCCGCCCATTCTTCAGTGCAAGGAGGGCATAACACGCATTGTGACCCTCAGCGTGAGTCCTGTCCTCTAGTACGTCCTCTCAGTGGCTAGACACATTAGATGCCATACTGGCTTGACATGTCCCTAGGCCCCAAATTTAAACCAGATGTCTGATTGTCCAATCGTCCCTCCCCAGGGCTCTACTCTGGAATCCCTCATTTGGTGGGACAACTGAGTTTGAAAAACAAAACAAAACAACAACAACAACAAATATAAACGGACTTCTTCCATCCCACAGAATGACCCCAAAACTCTTTGGACGGAGCCAAAAACCCCAGAGAGTAGGACTCGTCCATTTCCCATGAAGTCAGCCGGATATTTCCTGACCATGAATGGCACGATATCCAGAGATAAAAACTTGAGCAAGAGCCTCACACTCGCCCCTTTTTTTCATATACTGATGTGTTCTCCTCATGGTCTGTAGATCATTCCTGCAATACCTATAACCCGAAACATAATCCGAGTTTATGTTTTTCAGACAAACTGTCCAAACAGCCCAGGCCTACACACCCAACAGGCTCAGGCCCCTGGAGCCAAACCTGAGGACTGTACTTGCCCTCTCCAAGGGAATTCTGTGTGCCCATTCCAATGGCCACAACCCTACTAATAGGATAAACCTCCAAAGTCCCTGAAGCCATCCCAATAGTGGTGGCTTCCCAGGACAAACAGGAGCAATCTGAGCCCATCTGAGAACCTACCTGCACTCAGACTCGTAGACTGATATCCCCAGAGGTAAAATGGAACGAACAGGCCCCTTGGCCCTTATCGGATCCATTCCTTTGGTTTCCAGGCATCTTCCTCAGAGGCCTGGATTTCAGTACCAGCATATGATTGTTTCTTGACTCACCCATCAGAAAAAAACTCATCTACACATGGGAAACTTACACGTGGGAGGTGTGTCAAAGCCTCTTTTTAGGAGAACCCTTCAGGTCCCCAGTGCCACCGCTTCATTCCAAGGTCTCCATAAACACAAAATCATATTAGGACACATGCACGGGAGAGTCCAATTCAACTCAGCATAGTCGGTTGCTCCGCGAGATCCAGCAGATCTAACTTGTCTTGTTGCTAGGAGACATTGGAATGCCAGGTGGCCTACCCCGCCATCCATCCTTAGAACCCTGCTCAGAATTATTGGCCTGGAGCCAACCAACAGGTCTCAATTGTCCTGCAGAAGAATCTTTGCAGTTGGGAGCTTCTCACAACTCCCATCGTGGGAAAACACACCCATGGCCTCGTGAACCCCCCCTTCATGAAGGGGCCATCAGGGACCTAAGGTCCAACCTGAGAAATAGTCTGAATCTCACCCTGACTTCAGATGCACGAGATCTCGATTCAGGTCTGTATATAGTGCCTGCCATGTCCTCACCCAGAAACCTAAGCCTAGCTTTTTTCCTCACACTTCTGTACACAGACTACTGGCTCACAAGCCCTCCAGTTTGGCAATCCAGAACTACAATGCAGCACTCTACCTGCCCTGCAGATGAAAATACATTGCCCTCTAGGGCTAACCAGAAACCCCAAATGAAGATCAACCTGCATGCCTCTTGGCTGTACCCAAATATATATAGGCTGACCTGGGCAATAATGCCCTTTCTGACAGAGCCTGAGCCCGGACATCCTTGCCCCACCCATACAGCTTGCCACCCACTGAGCACATAGGAACAGACATTGCCTTAGGTCGTTATCTCTTCCCAACCTCGGTTTTCAGGTTTCAGATCCTAGACCATATCACCAATCACTGCCCCAGGTTTGAAAATGATGCAGAAATCAGAACTCCTTCCCAATGGAAGAGAACTTTGTGGTTGGCTTGTTGTCCAACGTTCAGTGTAGTGGAAACCATGTTTGTCCAATGAGGCCCCCGCCATTGCTCGCGGGCACATAGGTGGCAAACTCACATTGTGACCCACAGCCTGAGCCCAGTCCTCAGGTAAAGCCTCTCAGTGGCTGGATGAAGAGACAGCATATTGGGCTTGCCATGCCCCTAGGCCCCAATTTTAACAATAGTTCCTGTTGTCCCTTCAATCTTCCCCAGGCCTCTGCTTAGGAACTCCTCTTTTGGTGGGACACCTGAGGTAACAACCCTGAAAGGAGTACTCCCATCCAACAGATTGACGAAAAAAAACAGTTGGGATCGGGCCAAAAATCCACACAAAGGACGATTCGTCCATGGCCCATGGGGCCTCCTCGACATTCCACGGCCATTGCTGAAACAAAAATCCAGAGAGAAAAGTCTGAGCAAGCGCCTCAGACTCGCACTTTCTTCATATCCTGAAGATGTCTTCTCATGGTTTGTAGATCGGGCCTGCCATACCTACGTCCCCAAACATAAGCTGAGTTTGTGTTTTTTCAGACTTCTATCCTCAAAGTCCCCATCCAGGCTGGGGACCCTGGAGCCACACATTAGGACTGTGCCTACACAATCCATGGGAATTCTGCCCATTCCATTGTCCAAAATCGTACAAATTAGGAGAACCCTCCAAAGTCCCTGAGGCCATCCCAATAGTATAGGTCGCCAGGGACAAAAAAAGGGCAGTCTGACACCAGCTGAGCATCTAACTCCACTCATACCCTAGATGGATAACCCCAGAGAAGAAGATCGAACCAGACAAGACCCTAGGCCAAAATCGGATCCATTGCTTTGGTTTACAGGCATGTCTCCTCAAAACCCTGGTTTCCAATACAAGCATTGGGGTTTTCCTGAGGCACCCATCAGAACATAACTCGTTTCCACAAGGAAACTTGTGCATGGGAGCTATGTCAAAACCTGAGGAGAACACTTCAGGGTCCGGTGCCACCGCCCCATTTAAAGGCCCTCATGGACACAAACACACATTAGACCCATCCTCAGGAAAGTGCATTTCAACTCAGCCACCCCGGTTGCTCCCGCAGAGCCATCAGATCTAAACTGTCTTTGTCGCTAGTAGACAATTGGAATGCGAGGTGGGCTTCACAGGCATCCATCCTCGAACGTTGGTCTGGACTCATCCATATGGGATGTCCTGGTGCTGTCCAACAGGTCTCAATTGTCCCCGCAGAAGGAATCCTTGGAGGGGGGCATCCCACCACTCCCAACGTGGGAAAAAAACCTCCACGGCCTCGAGATTCGGCTCCCTTTATGAAGGGGCCCGTCATGAACAGAAAATCCAAGCTGAGCCAACGTCTGATCCTCGCTGTGACTTCAGATGCATGAGATATTGCTTCAGATCTTCAGGGGATACATGCTGTGCCCTCGCCCTGAAACCCAAGTCTAGCTGTCCCTAGGACCCAAATTTAACCAGATTTCTGGTTGTCAATTCGCCCCTCCCCAGGGCTCTACTCTGGAATCCCTCATTTGGTGGGACAACTGAGTTTGAAAAACAAAACAAAACAAAACAACAACAACAAAAACGGACTTCTTCCGTCCCACAGAATGACCCCAAACTCTTTGGATTGGGCCAAACCCCCAGGGAGTAAGACTCGTCCATTTCCCATGAAGTCACCCGGAAAATTTCATGACCATGAATGCCATGATATCCAGAGATAAATACTTGAGCAAGAGCCTCACACTCGCCCTTTTTTTTTCATATCCCGAAGAGTTCTCCTCATGGTCTTTAGATCAGTCCTGCCATACCTATGACCCGAAACATAAGCCGAGTTTGTGTTTTCAGACAAACTGTCCAAACAGCCCTGGCCTACACAGCCTACAGGCTTAGGCCCCTGGAGCCAAGCTGAGGACTGTACTTGCCCTCTCCAAGGGAATTCTGTGTGCCCATTCCCAATGGCCACAACGCTAACTAATAGGATAAATCTCCAAAGTCCCTGAGGCCATCCCAATAGTGGTGGCTTCCCAGGACAAACAGGAGCAATCTGAGCCCATCTGAGAACCTACCTGCACTCAGACTCGTAGACTGATATCCGCAGAGGTAAAAAGGAACGAACAGGCCCCTAGGCCCTAATTGGATCCATTGCTTTGGTTTCCAGGATCTCTCCTCAGAGGCCTGGATTTCAGTACCAGCATATGGCTGTTTCTTGACTCACCCACCAGAACAAGTCTCATCTACACATGGGAAACTTGCACGTGGGAGTGATGTGAAAGCCTCTCTTTAGGAGAATCTTCATGGCCCCCAGTGCCACCGCGTCATTCCAAGGTATCCATAGACACAAAAAACACATTAGGACCCATCCACACGAGAGTCCATTTCAACTCAGCGTATTCGGTTGCTCCGCGAGATCCAGCAGATCTAACTTGTCTTATTGCTAGGAGACAATTGGAATGCGAGGTGGGCTACCCAGCCATCCATCCTTAGAACCCTGCTCGGAATCGTTAGCCTGGAGCCAACCAACAGGTCTCAAATGTCCTGCAGAAGAATCTTTGAAGTTGGGAGCTTCTCACAACTCCCATCGTGAGAAAACACACCCATGGCCTCGTGACCCCCCCCCCTTCATGAAGTGGCCCTCAGGGACATAAGGTCCAACCTGAGCGATCGTCTGAACCTCACCATGACTTCAGATGCACGAGATCTCGGTTCAGATCTGTAGATTATGCCTGCCATATCCTCACCCAGAAACCTAAGCCTAGCTTGTGTCCTACGACTTCCATCCTCAGACTAATGGCCACAAGCCCTCCAGTTTGGCAATCCAGAATTATAATGCAGCACTCTGCCTGCCCTCCAAAAGAAAAACATTGCCTCCTGGGGCTACCCAGAAATCCCAAATGAAGATTAACCTGCACGCCACTTGGCTGTACCCAAAATATATAGATGACCAGGGCAATAATGCCCTTTCTGACAGAGGCTGAGCCTGGACCTCCTGGCCCCACCCATACAGCTGGCCGCTCACTGAGCACATCAGACCAGCCATTGCCTTAGGTCGTTATCTCTTCCCAGCCTCGGTTTTCAGGATTTAGAACCTAGACCTTATCTCCAATCACTGCCCATGTTAGAAAATGATGCAGAAATCAGAACTCTTTCCCGATGGCAAGAAACCTTGTGGTAGGCTTGTTGTATAATGTTCATTGTAGTGGATCCCAGTGTGTCCAATGAGGCCCCGCATTGCTCGCGGGCCACATAGGTGGCAAACACACATTGTGACCCTCAGCCTTAGCACAGTCCTCAGGTAAGGCCTCTCAGTGGTTGGATGAAGAGACAGCATATTGGGCTTGCCATGCCCCTAGGACCCAATTTTTAACAATAGTTCAGGTTGTCCCTTCACTCTTCCCCAGGGCTCTGCTTTGGAACTCCTCTTTTGGTGAGACACCTGAGGTAACAACCCTGAAAGGAGTACTCCATCCAACAGATTGACGAAAAAAAATTGGGATTGGGCCAAATCCACAGAGAGCAAGATTCGTCCATGGCCCATGAGGCCTCCTCGACATTCCACGGCCATCGCTGAAAACAAAATCCAGAGACAAAACTCTGAGCAAGCGCCAGACTCGCGCTATCTTCATATCCTGAAGATGTCTTCTCATGGTTTGTAGATCGGGCCTGCCATACCTACGTCCCCAAACATAAGCTGAGTTTGTGTTTTCAGACTTCTGTCCTCAAAGTCCTGGGCCACACACCATCCAGGCTGGCGACCCTGGAGCCACACATTAGGACTGTGCCTACCCAATCCATGGGAATTCTGCCCATTCCATTGTCCAAAATCGTACAAATTAGGAGAACCCTTCAAAGTCCCTGAGGCCATCCCAATAGTATAGGTCGCCCGGGACAAAAAAGGGCAGTCTGACACCAGCTGAGCATCTAACTCCACTCATACCCTAGATGGATATCCCCAGAGAAGAAGATCGAACCAGACAGGACCCTAGGCCAAAATCGGATCCATTGCTTTGGTTTACAGGCATGTCTCCTCAAAACCCTGGTTTCCAATACAAGCATTGGGGTTTTCCTGAGGCACCCATCAGAACATAACTCGTCTCCACAAGGACTTGTGCATGGGAGCTATGTCAAAAGCTGAGGAGAATACTTCAGGGTCCTGGTGCCACCGCCCCATTCCAAGGCCCTCATGGACACAAACACACATTAGACCCATCCTCAGGAATGTCCATTTCAACTCAGCCAACCCGGTTGCTCCCGCAGAGCCATCAGATCTAAACTGTCTTGTCGCTAGGAGACAATTGGAATGCTAGGCGGGCTTCCCAGGCATCCATCCTCAAACGTTGGTCTGGACTCATCCATATGGGATTTCCTGGAGCTGTCCAACAGGTCTCAATTGTCCCGCAGAAGGAATCCTTGGAGGGGGCATCCCCACCACTCCCAACGTGGGAAAACCTCCACGCTCTCGTGAATCCGCTCCCTTCATGAAGGGGCCGACATGAACAGAAAAATCCAAGCTGAGCAAAACGTCTGATCCTCGCTCTGACTTCAGAAGCATGAGATATTGCTTCTGATCTTCAGGGGGTACATGCCGTGCCCTCGCCCTGAAACCCAAGTCTAGCTTGTGTTCTCAGACTTCCATCCTCACACTCATGGCCCCGAAGCCCACAAGTTTGGCAATTCTGGACCATCATTGCAGCACTCTGCCTGCCCTCTAGAAAAAATATATTGCCTAATGAGCTGTCCGGGCACATTAAATGAGAATAAACCTACACGGCACTCGAATGTACCCAAATTATATAGTCTAACCTGGGCAAAATGCACTGTCTGACAACCTGAACCGGGACCTCCTGAGCAACACCCAGACAGCTGACCGCACACTGAGCACATCAGACCCGCCATGGCCTTAGGTCATCATCTCTGCCCTACCTCAGTTTTCAGGCTTCAGAACCTAGACCTTATCTTCAATCACTGCCCATTGGTGACTGTGATGCAGAAATCAGAACTCCTGCTTACCCATGGCAAGAAACCTTGTGGTTGGCATGTTGTCCTACATTCAGTGTAGGAGAAACCAGCATTCACCCTGAGGTCACGCCCATTCTAGAGTGCAACGAGGGCATAAACACGCATTGTGACCCTCAGCATGATTGCTGACCTCTAGTAAATCCTCTCAGTGGCTGGACCATTAGATGTCATAATGGGCTTGGCATGTCCCTAGGCCCCAATTTTTAACCAGATTTCTGGTTGTCAGGTCACAACTCCCCAGGTCTCTACTCTGGAATCCATCATTTGGTGGGACACCTGAGGTTGAAAAACAAAACAAAACAAATCAAAAACAGAACAACGGACTTTTTCCATCCCACAGAATGAACCCAAACGCTTTGGATGGGGTCAAAACCCCAGAGAGTAAGACTCATCCATTTCCCATGAAGTCACCCGGAAATTTCACGACCATGAGTGAAACGATATCCAGAGACAAAAACTGGAGCAAGAGCATCACCCTCGCCCTTTGTTCATATCCCGAAGAGTTCTCATGGTCTGTAGATCAGTCCTGCCATACCTATGACCCGAAACATAAGCCGAGTTTGTGTTTTCAGACAACTGTCCAAACAGCCCTGGCCTACACACCCTACACGCTCAGGCCCCTGGAGCCAAACCAGACGACTGTGATTGCCCTCTCCAAGGGAATTGTATGTGCCCATTCCAATGGCCACAACCTTACTAAGAGGATAAACTCCAAAGTCCATGAGGCCATCCCAATATTTGTGGCTTCCCAGGAAAACAGGGTAATCTGGGCCCATGTGAGCACCTACCTGCACTCAGACCCGTAGACTGATGTCCCCAGAGGTAAAAAGGAACGAAAAGGCCCCTAGGCAACTATCGGAGCCATTGGTTTGGCTTCCAGGCATCTCTCCTCAGAGGCCTGGATTTCAATAACAGCATATGTCTGTTTCTTGACTCACCCATAAGAACAAAACTCATCTACACATGGGAAACTTGCACGATGGAGCTGTGTGAAAGCCCCTCTTTAAGAGAACACTTCAGGGCCCCAGTGCCACCGCTCATTCCGAGGTCTCCATAGACAAAAAATCATATTAGGACACATCCACGGGCGTGTCCATTTCAACGCAGCCTCGTCGGTTGCTGCCCCAGATCCAGCAGATCTAGCCTGTCTTGTTGCTTGGAGACAATTGGAATGCGAGGTGGGCTACCCAGATATCCATCCTTAGAACCCTGCTCAGAATCGTTGTCCTGGAGCCAACCAACAGGTCTCAATTGTCCTGCAGAAGAATCTTTGCAGTTGGGAGCTTCTCAAAACTCCCATCGTGGGAAAAACCCCATGGGTGCCACGTGACCCACCCCCCACCTTCAAGAAGGGGCATCACGGACAGAATGTCGAACCAGAGCGATCGTCTGATTTTCGCCCTGACTTCAGACGCACGAGATCTCGATTCAGGTCTGTAGATTGTGCGTGCAATATCCTCACTCAGAAACCTAGGCCTAGCATGGTTTCTCAGACTTCCGTCCTCAGAATACTGGCCCACAAGCCCTCCAGTTTGGCAATCCAGAACTACAAAGCAGCACTCTGCCTGCCCTCCAGAAGAAAAACATTGCCCTCTGGGGCTACCCAGAAACCCCCAATAAGGATCAACCTGCTGTACCCCAAATATATAGGCTGACATGGCCACTAATGCCCTTTCTAACACAGCCTGATCCTGGACCTCCTGGCCCCACCCAGAAAGCAAGCCGCACACTGAGCACATCGGACCCCTCATGGCCTTAGGTCGTCATCTCTTCTCAACCTCGGTTTTCAGGCTTCAGAACCTAGACCTTATCTCCAATCACGGCCCGGGTTGAAAATGATGCAGAAATCAGAACTCTTTCCCCATGGCAAGTAACCTTGTGGTTGGCATGTTGTCCAAGTTCAGTGTTATTGAAACCAGTGTGGCCCATGAGGCCCCGCCCATGCTTGCGAGCCACATTGGTCACAAACACACATTGTGACCCTCAGCCTGAGCCCAGTCCTCAGGTAAGGCCTCTCAGTTGGTGGATGGAGAGACAGCATATTGGGCTTGCCATGCCCCTAGGCCCCAATTTTTAACCATAATTCGGGTTGTCCCTTCACTCTACCCCAGGGCTCTCCTTTGGAATTCCTCTTTTGGTGGGACATCTGAGGTAACAAACCTGAAAGGAGTCCTCCCATCCCACAGATTGACAAAAAACAATTGGGATCGGGCCAAATCCACAGAGAGCAAGATTCGTCCATGGCCCATGAGGCCTCCCCAACATTCCACGGCCATCGCTGGTACAAAATCCAGAGACAAAAGCCTGAGCAGGAGCTTCAGACTAGCTCATTCTTCATATCCTGAAGAGTTCTTCAGATAAGAACTTACACGGCACTCAAATGCACCCAAAATATATAGTATAACCTGGGAACTAATGCACTATCTGACAACCTGAGCCCGGACCTCGTGACCAACACCCAGACAGCAGACCGCACACTGAGAACATCAGACCCGCCATGGCCTTAGGTCATCATCTCTTCCCTACCTCAGTTTTCAGGCTTCAGAACCTAGACCTTATCTCCAATCACTGACCAGGGGTGACTGTGATGCAGAAATCAGAACTCTTCCTTACCCATGGCAAGAAACCTTGTGGTTGGCATGTTGTCCAACATTCAGTGTAGGAGAAACCAGCATTCACCCTGAGGCCCCCGCCCCATTCTTGAGTGCGACGAGGGCATAAACAGGCATTGTGAACCTCAGCGTGAGTCCTCTCCTCTAGTACGTCCTCACAGTGGCTGGACCATTAGATGTCATAATGGGCTTGACATGCCCCAAGGCCCCAATTTTTAACCAGATTTCTGGTTGTCCAGTCGCCCCTCCTCAGGGCTCTACTCTGGAAACCCTCATTTTGTGGGACACCTGACGTTTAAAAACAAAACAAAACAAATGAACAATAATAGAATAAAGGAATTCTTCCATCCCACAGAATGACCCCAAAATCTTTGGACGGAGCCAAACCCCCAGAGAGTAAGACTCGTCCATTTCCCATAAAGTCACCCGTAAATTTCACGACAATGAGTGACACGATATCCAGAGACAAAAACTTGAGCAAGAGCCTCACACTCGCCCTTTTTTCATACCCCGAAGTGTTCTCCTCATGGTCTGTAGATCAGTCCGGCCATACATAAGACCCGAAACATAAGCCGAGTTTGTGTTTTCAGACAACTGTCCAAACAGCCCTGGCATACACACCCTACAGGCTCAGCCCCTGGATCCAAACCTGACGACTGTGCTTGCCCTCTCCATGGGAATTATATCTGCCCATTGCAATGTCCACAGCCCTTCTAATAGGATAAACCTCCAAAGTCCCTGAGGCCATCCCAATATTTGTGGCTTCCCAGGAAAAAACAGGGGCAATCTGGGCCCATCTGAGCACCTACCTGCACTCAGATCCGTACACTGATGTCCCCAGACGTAAAAAGGAATGAAGAGGCCCCTAGGCACCTATCGGATCCATTGCTTTGGTTTCCAGGCATCTCTTCTCAGAGGCCTGGATTTCAAAAACAGCATATGGCTGTTTCTTGACTCACCCAACAGAACAAATCTCAACTACTCAAGAGAAACTTGCACGATGGAGCTATGTGAAAGCCTCTCTTTAGGAGAACCCTTCTGGGCCCCAGTGCCACTGCTTCATTCCAAGGTCTCCATAGACACAAAATCATATTAGGACACATCCACGGGAGAGTCCATTTCAACTCAGCCTCCTAGGTTGCTCCCCCAGATCCTGCAGATCTAACCTGTCTTGTTGCTTGGAGAAAATTGGAATGCAAGGTGGGCTACCCAGCTATCCATACTTAGAACCCTGCTCGGAATAGTTGTCCAGGAGCCAACCAACAGGTCTCAATTGTACTGCAGAAGAATCTTTGCATTTGGGAGCTTCTCACAATCCCAACGTGGGAAAACCCCCATGGCCTCGTGATCCACCCCGCTTTCAAGAAGGGGCCATCAGGGACAGAATGTCCAACCTGAGCGATCGTCTGATCCTCGCCCTGAATTCAGATGCACGAGATCTCGATTCAGGTCTGTAGATTTGCCTGCCATTTCCTCACCCAAAAACCGAGGCCTAGCTTGGTTTCTCAGACCTCCGTCCTCAGACTATTGGCCAACAATCCCTCCAGTTTGGCAATCCAGAACTACAATGCAGCACTCTGCCTGCCCTCCAGAAGAAAAACATTGCCCTCTGGGGCTATCCAGAAACCCCAAATGAAGATCAACAGCGCACGTCACTCGGCTGTACCCCAAATATATAGGGTGACCTGGGGACTAATGCCCTTCTTACACAGCCTGATCCTGGACCTCCTGGCCCCACCCAGACAGCTGTCCACACTGTGAGCACATCGGACCCCTCATGGCCTTAGGTCGTCAACTCTTCTCAACCTCGGTTTTCAGGCTTCAGAACCTAGACCTTATCTCCAATCACCGCCCGAGTTTGAAAATGATGCAGAAATCAGAACTCTTTCCCCATGGCTAAAACCTTGTGGTCGGCATGTTGTCCAACGTTCATTGTAGGAGAAACCAGCATTCATCCTGAGGCCCCGCCCATTCTTGAGTGCGACGAGGGCATAAACACGCATTGTGACCCTCAGCGTGAGTCCTGTCCTCTAGTACATCCTCTCAGTGGCTGGACCATTAGATGTCATAATGGGCTTAACATGTCCCTAGGCCCCAATATTTAACCAGATTTCTGGTTGTCCAGTCGTACCTCCCCAGGGCACTACTCTGGAATCCCTCATCTGGTGGGACACCTGAGGTTGAAAAACAAAACAAAACAAATCAACAACAACAAAACAACGGACTTCTTCCATCCCACAGAATACCCCAAACTCTTTGGACGGGGCCAAGCCCCCAGAGAGTAAGACCTGTCCATTTCCCATGAAGTTACCCGGAAATTTCACGATCATGAGTGACACGATATCCAGAGACAAAAACTTGAGCTAGAGCCTCACAGTCGCCCTTTTTTCATATCCCGAAGAGTTCTCCTCATGGTCTGTGGAACAGTCCTGCCATACCTATGACCCGAAGCATAAGCCGACTTTGTGTTTTCAGACTACTGTCCAAACAGCCCTGACCTACACACCCTACAGGATCTGGCCCCTGGATCCAAACATGACGACTGTGCATACCCTCTCTAAGGGATTTATGTGCCCATTCCAGTGGCCACAACCCTACTAAGAGGATAAACCTCCAATGTCCCTGAGACCTTCCCAATATTTGTGGATTCCCAGGATAAACAGGGGCAATCTGGGCCCATCTGAGCACCTACCTGCACTCAGACCCGTTGACTGATGTCCCCAGAGGTAAAAAGGAAAGAAGAGGCCCCTAGGCACCTATCGGAACCATTGCTTTCGTTCCAAGGGTTCTCTACTCAGAGGCCTGGTTTTCAATAACAGGATATGGCTGTTTCTTGAATCACCCATCAGAACAAATCTCATCTACACATGGGAAACTTGCACGATCGAGCTGTGTGAAAGCCTCTCTTTAGGAGAACCCTTCAGGGCACCAGTGCCACCGCTTCATTCCAAGGTCTCCATAGACACAAAATCATATTAGGACACATCCACCGGAGAGTCCATTTCAACTCAGCCTCCTCGGTTGCTCCCCCAGATCCAGCAGATCTAACCTGTCTTGTTGCTTGGAGACAATTGTAATGCGAGGTGAGCTACCAGACATCCATCCTTAGAACACTGCTCGGAATCATTGTCCTGGAGCCAACCAAAAGGTCTCAATTGTCCTGCAGAAGAATCTTGCAGTTGGGAGCGTCTGCAACACCCATCGTGGAAAAAACCCCATGGACTCGTGATCCACCCCCTCTTGAAGAAGGGACCATCAGGGACAGAATGTCCAACCTGAGCGATCGTCTGATACTCGCCCTGACTTCAGAGGCACGAGGTCTCCATTCACGTCTCTCCCAGAAACTGAGGCCTAGCTTTGGTTCTCAGACTTCCGTCCTCAGACTACTGGCCCAGAAGCCCTCCAGTTTGGCAATCCAGAACTACAATGCAGCACACTGCCTGCCCTCCAGAAGAAAAACATGTCCCTTGGGGCTACACAGAAACCCCAAATGAATATCAACAAGTCACCATTTGGCTGTACCCCAAATATATAGGCTGACCTGGGCACTAATGCACTTTCTGACACAGCCTGAGCCTGCACCTCCTGGCCCCACCCAGTCAGCTGGCCGCACACTGAGCACATCGGACCCTCTATAGCCTTAGGTCGTCATATCTTCTCAACCTCGGTTTGCAGGCTTCAGAACCTATACCTTATCTCCAATCACTGCCCGGGATTGAAATCAGAACTCTTTCCCTATGGCAAGAAAAACCTTGTGGTTGGCATGTTGTCCAAGGTTCAGTGTAGTTGAAATAGTGTGGCCCATGAGGCCCCCGCCCATGCTTGCGGGCCACATTGGTCACAAAACACACATCGTGACCCTCAGCCTGAGCCCAGTCCTCAGGTAAGGCCTCTCAGTGGCTGGATGGAGAGACAGCATATTGGGGTTGCCATGCCCCTAGGCCCCAATTTTTAACCATAGTTCGGGTTGTCCCTTCACTCTTACCCAGGGCTCTGCTTTGGAATTCCTCTTTTGGTGGGACACCTGAGATAACAAACCTGAAAGGAGTCCTCCAATCCCACAAATTGATGGAAAACAATTGAGATCGGGCAAGTCCACAGAGAAAAGATTCGTCCATGGCCCATGAGGCCTCCCCAACATTCCACGGCCATCGCTGATAAAAAATCCAGAGACAAAAGCCTGAGCACGCGCCTCAGACTCGCTCATTCTTCATATCCTGAAGAGTTCTTCAGATAAGAACCTACACGGCAGTCGAAGGCACCCAAAATATATAGTCTAACCTGGGCACTAATGCACTGTCTGACAACCTGAGCCCGGACCTCGTGACCAACACGCAGACAGCTGACCGCACACTTAGCACATCAGACCCGCCATGGCCGTAGGTCATCATCTCTTCCCTACCTCAGTTTTCAGTCTTCAGAACCTAGACCTTATCTCCAATCACAGCCCAGGGGTGACTCTGATGCAGAAATCAGAACTCTTCCTTACCCATGGCAAGAAACCTTGTGGTTGGCATGTTGTCCAACGTTCAGTGTAGGAGAAACCAGCATTCACAGTGAGGCGCCGCCGATTCTTGAGTGCGACGAGGGCATATACACGCATTGTGACCCTCAGCGTGAGTCCTGTCCTCTAGTACGTCCTCTCAGTGGCTGGACCATTAGATGTCATAAAGGGCTTGACATGTCCCTAACCCCAATTTTTAACCAGATATCTGGTTGTCCAGTCGCCCCTCTCCTGGGCTCTACTCTGGAATGCCTCATTTGGTGGGACACCTGAGGTTGAAAAACAAAAAAAACAAATCAACAACAACAGAACAACGGACTTCTTCCATCCCACAGAATACCCCAAACTGTTTGGACGGGGCCAAACCCCAGAGAGTAAGACTCGTCCATTTCCCATGAAGTCACCCGGAAATTTCACGCCCATGTGTGAAACGATATCCAGAGACAGAAACTTGAACAAGAGCCTCACTCTCGCCCTTTTTTCATATCCCGAAGTGTTCTCCTCATGGTTTGAAGCTCAGTCCTGCCATACCTATGACACAAAACATAATCCGAGTTTGTGTTTTCAGACACTGTCCAAACAGCCCTGGCCTACACACCCTACAGGCTCAGTCCCCTGGAGACAAACCTGATGACTGTGCTTGCCCACTCCAAGGGAATTGTATGTAGCCACTCCAATGGATACAACCCCACTAATAGGATCAACCTCCAAAGTCCCTGAGGCCATCCCAATATTTGTGGCTTCCCAGGACGAACTGGGGCAATCTGGGCACATCTGAGCACGTACCGGCACTCAGACCCGTAGACTGATGTCCCCAGAGGTAAAAATGAAAGAACAGGCCCCTAGGCACCTATCGGAACCATTGCTTTGGTTTCTAGGCATCTCTCCTCAGAGGCCTGGATTTCAATAACTGCATATGGTTGTTTCTTGAATCACCCATCAGAACAAATCTCATCTACACATGGGAAACTTGCACGATCGAATGTGTGAAAGCCTCTCTTTAGGAGAACCCTTCAGGGCCCCTGTGCCACCGCTTCATTCCAAGGTCTCCATAGACACAAAATCATATTAGGACACATCACGTGAGAGTCCATTTCAACTCAGCCTCCTCGGTTGCTCCCCCAGATCCAGCAGATCTAACCTGTCTTGTTGCTTGGAGACAATTGGAATGCGAGGTGGGCTACCGAGATATCCATCCTTAGAACCCAGCTCGGAATCATTGTCCTGGAGCCAACCAACAGGTCTCAATTGTCCTGCTGATGAATCTTTGCAGTTGGGAGCTTCTCACAACTCCCATCGTGAGAAAAACGTCATGGCCTCGTGATCCATCGCCCCTCAAGAAGGGGCCATCAGGGACAGAATGTCCAACCTGAGCGATCGTCTGATACTCGCCCTGACTTCAGATGCACGAGATCTCGATTCAGGTCTGTATATTGTGCCTGTCATATCCTCACCCAGTTACCTAGGCCTAGCTTGGGTTCTCAGACTTCCGTCCTCAGACTACTGGCCCACAAGCCCTCCAGTTTGGCAATCCAGATCTACAATGCAGCACACTGCCTGCCCTCCAGAAGAAAAACATTGCCCTCTGGGGCTACCCAGAAACCCCAAAAGAGGATCAACGGGGCTCGCCATACGGCTGTGTCCCAAATATATAGGCTGACCTGGGCACTAATGCCCTTTCTAACACAGGCTGATCCTGGACCTCCTAGCCCCACCCGGACAGCTGGCCGCACACTGAGCACATCGGACCGCTCATGGCCTTAGGTCGTCATCTCTTATCAACCTCGGTTTTTG
This sequence comes from Mustela putorius furo, assembly GCF_011764305.1. Taxonomy (NCBI): domain Eukaryota; kingdom Metazoa; phylum Chordata; class Mammalia; order Carnivora; family Mustelidae; genus Mustela; species Mustela putorius. The sequence goes on along the minus strand of NW_025422314.1, from coordinate 170,919 downwards.
GCTTAAGAACCTAGACCTTATCTCCAATCACGACCCGGGTTTGAAATCAGAACTCTTTCCCTATGGCAAGAAACATTGTGTTTGGCATGTTGTCCAAGGTTCAATGTACTTGAAACCAGTGTGGCCCATGAGGCCCCACGCATGCTTGTGGGCCACATTGGTCACAAACACACATTGTGACCCTCAGCCTGAGCCCAGTCCTCAGGTAAGGCCTCTCAGTGGCTGGATGGAGAGACAAAATATTGGGCTTGCCATGCCCCTAGGCCCCAATTTTTAACCAAAGTTCGGGTTGTCCCTTCACTCTTCCCCAGGGCTCTGCTTTGGAATTCCTCTTTTGGTGGGACACCTGAGGTAACAAACCTGAAAGGAGTCCTCCCATCGCACAGATTGACGAAAAACAATTGGGATCGGGCCAAATCCACAGAGAGCAATTTCGTCCATGGCCCATGAGGCCTCCCCAACATTCCACGGCCATCGCTGATACAAAATCCAGAGACAAAATCCTGAGCACGCGCCTCAGACTCGCCCATTCTTCATATCCTCAAGACTTCTTCAGATAAAACTTACAGGGCACTCGAATGCACCCAAAATATATAGTCTAACCTGGGCACTAATGCACTGTCTGACATCCTGAGCCCGGAACTCGTGACCAACACCCAGACAGCTTACCGCACACTGAGCACATCAGACCTGCCATGGCCTTAGGTCATCATCTCTTCACTCCCACAGTTTTCAGGCTTAAGAACCTAGACCTTATCTCCAATCACGGCGCAAGAGTGACTGTGATGCAGAAATCAGAACTCTTCCTAACCCATAGCAGGAAACCTTGTGGTTGGCATGTTGTCCAACGTTCAGTGTAGGAGAAACCAGCAGTTACCCTGAGGCCCCGTCCATTCTTGAGTGCGACGAGGGCATAAACATGCATTGTGACCCTCAGCGTGAGTCATGTCCTCTAGTACGTCCCTTCAGTGGCTGCACCATTAGATGTCATAATGGTCTTGACATGTCCCTAGGCCCCAATATTTAAGCAGATTTCCGGTTGTCCAGTCGCCCCTTCCCAGGGGTCTACTCTGGAATCCCTCATTTGGTGGGACACCTGAGGTTGAAAAACAAAACAAAACAAATAAAAAACAACAGAACAACGGACTTCATCCATCCCACAGAATACCCCAAACTTTTAGACGTTGCCAAGCCCCCAGAGAGTAAGACTCGTCCATTTCCCATGAAGTCACCCGGAAATTTCACGACCATGAGAGACATGATATCCAGAGACAAAAACTTGAGCAAGTGCCTCACACTTGCCCTTTTTTCATATCTCTAAGAGTTCTCCTCATGGTCTGTAGATCAGTACTGCCATACCTATGACCCGAAGCATAAGCTGAGTTTGTGTTTTCTGACTACTGTCCAAACAGCCCTGGCCTATACACCCTACAGGCTTTGGCCCCTGAGCCAAACATGACGACTGTGCTTACCCTCTCCAAGGGAATTATGTGCCCATTCCCTTGGCCACAACCCTACTAAGAGGATAAACCTCCAAAGTCCCTGAGACCTTCCCAATATTTGTGGCTTCCCAGGAAAAACAGGGGCAATCTGGGCCCATCTGAGCACCTACCGGCACTCAGACCAGTAGACTGGTGTCCCCAGAGGTAAAAAGGAACGAACAGGCCCCTAGGCACCTATCGGATCCATTGCTTTGGTTCCAAGGCATCTCTACTCAAGGCCTGGATTACAATAACAGCATATGGCTGTTTCTTTAATCACCCATTAGAACAAATCTCATCTACACATGGGAAAATTGCACGATGGAGCTGTGTGAAGCCTCTCTTTAGGAGAACCCTTCAGGGCACCAGTGCCACCGCTTCTTTCCAAGATCTCCATAGACACAAAATCGTATTAGGACACATCAACGGGAGAGTCCATTACAACTCAGTCTCCTCGGTTGCTCCCCCAGATCCAGCAGATCTAACCTGTCTTGTTGCTTGGAGACAATTGTAATGCGAGGTGAGCTACCAGACATCCATCCTTAGAACACTGCTCGGAATCATTGTCCTGGAGCCAACCAACAGGTCTAAATTGTCCTGCAGAAGAATATTGCAGTTGGGAGCTTCTCACAACATCCATAGTGGGAAAATCCCCATGGCTCGTGATCCACCCCCCTTACAAGAAGGGGCCATCAGGTACAGAATGTCCAACCTGAGCGATCCTCTGATCCTCGCCCTGACTTCAGATGCACGAGACTTGATTCAGGTCTGTATTGTGCATGCCATATCATCACCCAGAAATCTAGGCCTAGCTTGGGATATCAGACTTCTGTCCTCAGACTACTGGTCCACAAGCCCTCCAGTTTGGCAATCCAGAACTACAATGCAGCACTCTGCCTGCCCTCCAGAAGAAAAACATTGCCCTCTGGGGCTACCCAGAAACCCCAAATGAGGAGCAACCTGCACGCCATTTGGCTGTACCCCAAATATATAGGCTGACCTGGGCAATAATGTCCTTTCTGACACAGCCTGAGTCTGGACCTCCTGGCCCCACCCAGACAGCTGGCCGCACACTGAGCACATCGGACCCGTCCTTGGTCTTAGGTCGTCATCTCTTCTCAACCTCGGTTTTCAGGCTTCAGAACCTAGACCTTATCTCCAATCACGGCCCGGGTTTGAAAATGATGCAAGAATCAGAACTCTTTCCCCATGGCAAGAAACCTTGTGGCTGGCATGTTGTCCAAGTTTTAGTTTAGTGGAAACCAGTGTGACCCATGAGGCCCCGCTCATGCTTGCGGCAACATTGGTCACAAACACACATTGTGACCCTCAGCCTGAGCCCAGTCCTCAGGTAAGGCCTCTCAGTGGCTGGATGGAGAGACATCATATTGGGCTTGCCATGCCCCTAGGCCCCAATTTTTAACCATAGTTCGGGTTGTCCCTTCACACTTCCCCAGGGCTCTCCTTTGGAATTCCTCTTTTGGTGGGACACCTGAGGTAACAAACCTGAAAGGAGTCCTCCCAAGGCACAGATTGACGAAAAACAATTGGGATCGGGCCAAGTTCACAGAGAGCAAGATTCGTCCATGGCCCATGAGTCCTCCCCAACATTCCACGGCCATCGCTGATACAAAATCCAGAGACAAAAGCCTGAGCACGCCCCTCAGACTCCCTCATCCTTCATATCCTGAAGAGTTCTTCAGATAAGAACTTACATGGCACTCGAATGCCCCCAAAATATATAGTCTAACCTGGGCACTAATGCAATGGCTGACAAGCTGAGCCCGGACCTCGTTACCAACACCCAGACAGCTGACCGCACACTGAGCACATCAGACCCGCATGGCCTTAGGTCATCATCTCTTCCCTACCTCAGTTTTCAGGCTTCAGAACCTAGACCTTATCTCCAATCACTGACCAGGGGTGACTGTGATGCAGAAATCAGAACTCTTCCTTACCCATGGCAAGAAACCTTGTGGTTGGCATGTTGTCCAACGTTCAGTGTAGGAGAAACCAGCATTCACCCTGAGTCCACGCCCGTTCTTGAGTGTGACGAGGGCATAAACACGCATTGTGACCCTCAGCGTGAGTCCTGTCCTCTAGTACTTCCTCTCAGTGGCTGGACCATTAGATGTCATAATGGGCTTGACATGTCCCTAGGCCCCAATTTTTAACCAGATCTCTGGTTGTCCAGTCGCCCCTCCCCAGGGCTCTCCTCTGGAATCCCTCATTTGGTGGGACACCTGATGTTGAAAAAAAAATAAAAAAATTCAACAACAGAACTACGGACTTCTTCCATCCAACAGAATGACCCCAAACTCTTTGGACGTGGCCAAACCCCCAGAGAGTAAGACTCGTCCATTTCCCATGAAGTCACCAGGAAAATTCATGTCCATGAGTGACACGATATCCAGAGACAAAAACTTGACCAGAGCCTCTCACTCGCCCTTTTTTCATATCCCAAAGAGTTCTCCTCATGGTTTGTAGATCAGTCCTGCCATACCTATGACCCGAAACATAAGCCGAGTTTTTGTTTTCAGACAACTGTCCAAACAGCCCTGGCCTACACACCCTACAGGCTCTGGCCCCTGGAGCCAAACATGAAGACTGTGCTTGCGCTCTCCAAGGGTATTGTATGTGCCCACTCCAATGGCCACAACGCTACTAATACGATAAACCTCCAAATTCCCTGAAGCCATCCCAATATTTGTGGCTTCCCAGGACAAACAGGGGCAATCTGGACCCATCTGAGCACGTACCTGCTCTCAGACCGGAAGACTGATGTCCCCAGAGGTAAAAGGGAATGAACAGGCCCCTAGGCACCTATCGGATCCATTGCTTTGGTTTTCAGGCATCTCTCCTCAGAGGCCTGGATTTCAATAACAGCATATGGCTTTCTTAACTCACCCATCAGAACAAATCTCATCTGCACATGGGAAACTTGCACGATGGAGCTGTGTGAAAGTCTCTCTTTAGGAGAACCCTTCAGGGCCCCAGTGTCACTGCTTCATTCCAAGTCTCCATAGACACAAAATCATATTAGGCACATCTCGGTTGCTCCCCCAGATCCAGCATATCTAACTTGTCTTGTTGCTTGGCGACAATTGGAATGCGAGGTGTGCTACTCAACCATCCATCCTTAGAACCCTGCTCAGAATCATTGTCCTCGAGCCAACCAACAGGTCTCAATTGTCCTGCAGAAGAATCTTTGCATTTGGGAGCTTCTCACAACTCCCATCGTAGGAAAACCGCGAAGGCCTCGTGTTCCACGCCCCCCTTCAATAAGGGGCCATCAGGGACAGAATGTTCAACCTGAGCGATCGTCTGATCCTCGCACTGACTTCAGATGCATGAGATCTCGATTCAGGTCTGTAGAGTGTGCCTGCCATATCCTCACCCAGAAACCTAGGTCTAGCTTGGCTTCTCAGACTTCTGTCCTCAGACTACTGACCCACAACCCCTCCAGTTTGGCAATCCAGAACTATAATGCAGCACTCTTCCTGCCCTCCAGAAGAAAAACATTGCCCTCTGGGGCTACCCAGAAAACCCAAATGAGCATCAATCTGCACGCCATTCGGCTGTACCCCAAATATATAGGCGGACCTGGGCACTAAAGCCCTTTGTGGCACACCCTGAGCCTGGACCTCCAGGCCCCACCCAGACAGATGGCCGCACACTGAGCACATCGGACCCGTCATGGCCTTAGTTCGTCATCTCATTTCAACCTCGGTTTTCAGGCCTACACACCCTACAGGCTCAGGCACCTGGAGCCAAACATGAAGACTGGGCTTGCCCTCTCCAAGGGAATTGTATGTGCCCATTCCAATGGCCACAACCCTACTAATAGGATAAACCTCCAAAGTCCCTGAGGCCATCTCAATATTTGTGGCTTCCCAGGACAAACACGGGATTTCTGGGCCCTTCTGAGCACCTACCGCCACTCAGATCCATAGACTGATGTCCCCAGAGGTAAAAAGGAACGAACAGGCCCATAGGCACCTATTGGATCTATTGCTTTGGTTTCTTGGCATCTCTCCTTAGAGATCCTTAGAACCCTTAGAACCCTGCTCTTGCGTCGTTCCTTATGAGACATCCTTGAGCCATCCAACAGGTTTCGACTGTCCCACAGGAGTCCTTGTGCATGGACAACCTCACAACTCATATCATGGAAAGCTTCCAAGATCACATGATGTCCCCAATCTTCATGAAGTCGGATCATGGAAAGAAACTCCAACCTGAGCCAACGGATGACCTTCGCCTTGACTTCAGATGCACGAGATCTTGATTAAGCTCTTCAGAGTGCACCTGCTGTGCCCTCACCCCAAAACCTAAGCATAGCTAGTGTTCTCAGACTTCCGTCCTCACTCTCCTGGACCACATGCCCTCCATTTTGGGATTTCCGATGACACAGTGCTGCACTCTGCCTGCCCTCTAGAAGAAAATCGTTGCCCTATGGGTCTACCCAGAAACCTCAAATGAGGATAAACCTGCATGCCACTCATCTGTATACCAATTATATAGTCTAGCCTGTGCACTAATGCCCTGTCTGACACAATCTGACGCCTGAATTCCCAACCGACACCCAGACAGCTTGCCGTACACTGAGAACATCTGAACCGCCATGGCCTTAGGTTGCCATCTCTTTCCAACCTGGTTTTCAGGCTACTGAAACCTAGACCTTATCTCTACTCATTTCCCATGGGTGAACGTGATGCAGAAAACATAACTCCTCCTTCCCTCTCGCCAGAATCTTGTGGTGGGCATCTTATCCAAAGTTCAGTGTAGGACCCCGGTAGGGCCTACAGGAGTAGAAGTAGGGCCCCTGAGGGTAGTGTAGGCTCCCTGAGTCCCTGCCCATGCTTAAGAGCTGCGGTGGGCACAAACACACTTTGGGACCCTCAGTTTGAACCCTGTCCTCAAGTAAAGCCTCTCAGTGGCTGGACCATGAGCACGCATATGGGGCCTGCCATGCCCCAAGTCACCCAATCTTAACCAGAGGTAGAGACATCTAGTCACCCCTACTCAGGGCTCTGCTCTGGAATCCCTCTTTGGTGGGACATTTGAGGTAAGTAAACACAGAAAGGATTCCTCCCACCCACAGAATGACCCCAATCACTTGGGATCAGGCCATCCCCAGAGAGAAAGACTCCTCCATGGCCCATGAGGCCAGCCCGACATTCCACGGCCACTATTGACACAAAATCCAGAGACATAAGCCTCACCCTTAGGTCATAGCCCTAAAAAGTCTCCTCATAGTCTGTAGATCAGGCCTGCCATACCTACGTCCCCAAACCATGTTTTCAGACTTCTATCCTGACATCCCTGTCCCACACACCCTCCAGGCTGAGGCCCCTGGAGCCACACCTCAGGACTGTGCCTGCCCTCTCCAAGGAAATTCTTCCCATTCCATTGGCCAGAACCCTACAGATTAGGAGAAACCTCCATAGTCCCAGAGGCCATTCCAATAGTGTAGGCCGCCCAGTACAAAGAGGGGTGATCTGTCACAAGCTAAGCAACGACCTCAACTCACCCGTAGACAGATATCCCAAGAGAAAGGTATTAAACTGGACAGGCCCCTAGAACGTAATTGGTTCTATTGCTTTTGTTTCTAAGCATCTCTCCTCAGAGGCCTGTTTTCCAATAACAGCATATGGGGGATTCCAGAGATACCAATCAGAACATATCTTGTCTCCATATGGGAAACTTATCCTTTGGAGCTCTGTAAAAACCTCCAGTTAGGAGAAACCTTCAGGTTACCGGAGCCACCGCCCTATTCCAAGGTCTCCATGGACACAAACCCGCATTATGACCATTCGGCAGGAGAGTATATTTCAACTCAGCCCCGTTGATTACTCCCCCAGGCCAGAATATCAAACCTGCCTTGTCTCTAGGAGACAACTTGAATGCAAAACAGACTCTCTAGATTCCATCGTTGGAATCCTGCTCTGGCGCCGTTCCATATGGGATGTCCTGGGAGCCTTCCAACAGGTCTTGACTGTCCTGCAGAAGGAATCCTTGCAGATTGGAGCATCTCACAACTCCTATCGTGGGAAAACCTACATGGCCTCATGAGATGCTCCCCTTTATAAAGGGGCCATCATGGACAGAAACTCCAACCTGAGCCAACTTCTGATCCATTGCTTTGGCTTCTATGTATCTCTCCTCAGAGGCCTGGTTTCCAATATCAGAATATGGGGGTTTCCTAAGGAAACAATCAGAACAGATCTCATCTCCACATGAGAAACTTGCTCTTTGGAGCTGTGTCAATACCTCAGGTTAGGAGGATCCTTCAGGGCGCTGGCACCATGGCCCAATTCCAAGGTCTCCAAGGACACAAACTTACATTATGATCCATCCTCAGGAGAGTCCATTTCAAATCAGCCCCCTCGGCTGCTCACCCAGGGCCAGCAGATCAAACCTGCCTTGTCACTAGGAGACAGTTGGAATGCGAGGTGGGCTGCCCAGGCATCCATCCTTAGAACCCTGCTCTGGAGAATTTCTTTATGGGACATCTTGAATCCAACCAACCTGTCTTGACTGTCTCGCAGAATGAATCCTTGTGGTTTGAAGCATCACACAATCCCACTGGGAGAAAACCTCCATTTCCTCATGATGCCCCACACATTCATAAATGGGCCATCATGGACAGAAACTCCATCCTAAGCCAAAGTCTGATCCGCACCATGAATTCAGAAGCACGAGATCTCGATTCAGCACTTGAGATTGTGCCTGCTGTGCCCTCGCCCCGAAACCTAAGCCTAACTTGTGTTCTCAGACTTCGGTCTTCACAATCCTGGCCACACCCCTCCAGTTTGGCAATTCTGGAGACACAATGCAGCACTCTGCCTGCCCTCCAGAAGAAAAATTTTGCCCTATAGGGCTAACCAGAAACGCCAAATGAGTAACAAACTGCATGCCACTCGACCATACCCCAATTATACAATCTAGCCTGTTCACTAAAGCCCTGTCTGAAACAGCCTGAAGGCAGACCTCCAGTCCAACACTCAGACAGCTGGCCGTACACTGAGCATATAAAACCCACAATGGCTTTCGGCCATCATCTCTACCCAAACTCAGTTTTCACCTTCAGAACCTAGACCTTATCTCCACTCACTGCTCAGGAGTGAACGTGATACAAGAATCAGAACTTCTCCTTCGCCATGGAAAGAAACCTTGTGGTTGGCATGTGGTCCAACGTTCATTGTAGGAGAAAGCAGCATGGACTATGAGGCCCCACCTATCCCTGAGGGCCACAATTTGCACAAACACTCATTGTGACCCTCAGCGTGAGCCCTATCCTCATGTAAAGCCTCTTAGTGACTGGAACAACAGCCCACATATGGGGCTTGCCAAGCCCCTAGTCCCCCAATCTCAACCAGAGTTAGAGATGTCTAGTCACCCCTACTCAGGGCACTGCTCTGGAATCCCTCTTTGGTGGGACACCTGAGGTAAAAAAAAAAAAAAAAAATACAGAAAGGACTCTTCCCATCCACAGAATGATCCCAACCACTTGGGATCAGGCCAAATCACCAGAGAAAGACTTGTCCATGGCCCTTGAGGACACCCCGACATTCCACGGCCACCGTAGGCACAAAATCCAGAGACAAAAGCCTGAGCAAACGCCACATACTCGCCCTTTGTTCATAGCCCGGAAAATTCTCACAGTCTGTAGATCGAGCCTTCATACATACATCCCCAAACCTAAGCTGAGTTTGTGTTTTCAGACTTCTGTCCCCACAGTCCTGGCCCACACACCATCCAAGCTGGGGCCCCTGGAGCCACACCTGAGGACTGTGGCTTCCTTCTCCAGGGGAATTCTGCCATTTCCATTGGCCACAACCCTATAGATTAGGAGAAACCTCCAAACTCCCCGAGGCCATCCCAATAGTGTTGGCTGCCCAGGACAAACAGGGATGATCTTTCACAAGTTAGGAAACTACCTCCACTCAGACCCAGAGACAGATATCCCCATAGAATAAGATTGAACTGGACAGGCACTTAGGCCCTAATCAGATCCATTGCTTTTGTTTCCAGGCATCTCTCCTCAGAGGCCTGGTTACCAATACCAGCATATGGGGGATTACTGAGGCACTCATAGAAAAATCTCGTCTCCACATAGGAAATGTACTCTTTGGAGCTCTATAAAAACCTCTGTTTAGGAGAATCTTTCTGGGCCCCGGATCAAGCGCCCCATTCCAAGGTCTCCATGGACTTAAACCCACATTATGATCTATCCTCGGTAGAGTCCATGTCAACTCAACCCCCTTGGTTTCTCCCCCAGGGCCTGCAGATCAAACCTGCCTTGTAGCTAGGAGACAACTAGAATGGGAGGCAGGCTGCCCAGGCATCCATCCTTAGAACCCTACTCTGGAGTCATTCCATATGGGACATCCTAGAGCCATCCAACAGGTCTCAAGTGTCCCACAGAAGGAATCTTTGCAGTCTGGTGCATCTCACAACTCCCATTGTGGGAAAATCTTCATGGCCCCTTGAGACGATCCACTTTATAAAGGGGCCATCATGGACAGAAACTCCAACCTGAGCAAACGTCTGATATTCACCCTGGCTTCAGGTGCATGAGATCTTGATTCAGCTCTGCAGAGTGTGCCTTCTGTGCCCTCACCCCAAAAACTAAGCCTAGCTTGTGTTCTCAGACTACTGTCCTCACACCCCTGGCCCAAAAGCCCTACAATTTGGCAATACTGGGGCCACAATGCAGCACTCTGCCTGCCCTCCAGAAGAAAAACGTTGCCTTATGGAGCTACCTAGAAACCCGAATGAGGATCAACTGAACGCCACTCGACTGCACCCCAAATATACAGTCTACCCTGTCTAATGCCCTGTCTGACACAGCATGAGCCCACACCTCCAGACCTACGCTCAACAGCTAGCCACACACTGAGCTCAATGTACCCATCAGGTCCTTAGGTCTTCATCTCTTCCCAACCTCGGTTTTCGGGTTTCAGAACCTAGACCTAAACTCCAATCACTGTCCAGGGGTGAACGTGATGCAGAAATCACAACTCTTCCTTCGCCATGGCCGGAAACCTTGTGGTTGGCATATTCTCCAACGTTCAGTGTAGGAGAATCCAGCGTGGCCCATGAGGCCCTTCCCATGCTTGAGGGCCTTGTTGGGCACAAATAGGCATTGTGACCCTCAGCATGAGCCCTGTCCTCAAGGAAGACCTCTCAGTGTCTGAATCAAGAGCCCACATATTGGACTTGCCATGCCCCTAGGCCCCAAACTTAAACAGAGGTGGGGTTATCCAGTTGTCCCTACCAAGGACTCTGCTCTGGAATCCCTCTTTTATTGGCACACATGAGGTACATAAAATAAAATAAAAAAACAGAAAGGACACCTCCCATCCCACAGAATGTACCCAAACTCTTGGGATTGGGTTCAATCCTCAGAGAAGGAAAGCCGTCCACAACCCATGAGGCCACGCCAGCATTCGACCCACATTGTTGACACAAATCCAGAGACAAAACCTGAGAATGCACCTCAAACTCACCCTTTTTCATATCCTGAAGTGATATCACGGTCTGTAGATTGGGCGTGCCATACCTATGTCCCCAATCCTAAGAGGAATTTGTGTTTTCAGACTTCTGTCCCCACAGGTCTGGCCCACACACCCTCAAGGCTGGGCCCCTAGAGCCAAACTCAGAACTGTGCCTGCCCTCTCCATTGGATTTCTGCCCATTCCATTGGCCACAACCCTATAGATTAGGAGAAACTCCAAAATCCCGAGGCCATTCCCAATATTATAGGCTGCCCAGGACAAACAGGGGCGATCTGACACAAGCCGAGCAACTACCTCCCCTCAGATCCATAGACACGTATCCCCAGGAAAGAGATTGAACCGGACAGGCACCTAGGCCCTAATCATATCCATTGCCTTTGTTTCCAGGCATCTCTCCTCAAAGGCCTGGTTTCCAATACCAGCATATGGGAGATTCCTTAGGCACTCATCAAAACAATTCTCTTCTCTACATAGGAAACGTACTCTTTAGAGCTCCATCAAAACCTCCGGTTATGAACATCCCTCAAGGCCCCGGATCAAGCACCCCATTCCAAGGTCTCCATGGACACAAATGCACATTATGACCCATCCTCAACTCACCCATTTCAACACCCCCGCCTCGGTTACTCCCCTAGATCCAGCAGATCGAACTTGCCTTGGCGCTATGAGACACCTGGAATGGGAGGCAGGCTGCCCAGGCATCCATCCTTAGAACCCTGCTCTGGATAACTTCCTTATGGGATGTCCTGGAGCCATCCAGCAGGTCTCGACTGTCCCACAGGAAGGAATCATTGCGGTTTGGAGCATCTCACAATTCCCATCGTGGGAAAACCTCCATGGCCTCGTGACACCCTCCCCTTCATGAAGGGGCCGTCATGGACAGAAACTCCAACCTGAGCCAACGTCTGATCCTAGCTCTGTCTTCAGGTACACGGGATCTCGAATCATCTCTGCAGAGGGTTCCTGCCGTCCCCTCACCCCGAAATCTAAGTCTGGCTTGTGTTCTCAGAATTTTTTCCTCACACTCCTGGCCCACAAGCCTTCCAGTTTGGGAATTCTGGAGCCACTATGTGGCACTGTGTCTTCCTTCCAGAAGAAAAACGTTGCCCTCTGGGGCTACCCAGTAACCACAAATGAGTACCAACCTGCACGAAACTCGACTGCACCCCAATGATACAGTCTAGCCTGGGCACTAATTCCCTGTCTGCCACAGCCTGAGCCTGCACCTCCCAACCCACACTCAACAGCTGGCCGAACACTGAGCACATCAGTCACACCATGGCCTTAGGTCTTCATCTCTTCCCAACCTCAGTTTTCAGGCTTCAGAACCTAGACCTTAAATCCAATCACAGTCCAGGAGTGAAAGTGTTGCAGAAATTAGAACTCCTTCTTCCCCATGGCCAGAAAACTTGTGGTTGCCATATTGTGCAACGTTCAGTGTAGGAGAAACCAGCATGGTACATTAGGCCACGCCCTGACTTGAGGGGCTCCTTGGGCACAAAAACACATTGTGAAACTCAATGTGAGCCCTATGCTCAAGGAAGGCCTCTCAGTATCTGGACCAAGAGCCCACATATGGGGCTTGCCATGTTCTTAGGTCCCAATGTTAACCAGAGTTCTGGTTGTCCAGTCGCCCCTCCCCAGGACTCTGCTGTGGAATCCCTCTTTTGGTGGTCCACCTGAGGTAAAAAAAAAAAAAAAAAAAAAAAACCAGAAAGGCCTCCTCCCTTCCCACAGAATGACCCCAAACTCTTGGGATTGGGTCAAATCCCCAGAAAGGGAGCCTCATCGATGGCCCATGAGGACACCCGGACATTCCATGGCAATCGGTGACACATAATCCAGAAAAAAAATAAGCATGAGCAAGCACCTCACTTTCGCCCTTTGTTCATATCCCGAAGAGTTCTCCTCACGGCCTATATATCGGGCCGGCCATACCTACAGACCCAAACCTAAGTGGAGTTTGTGTTTTCAGACTTTTGTCCAAATAGCCCTGGACCACACACGCTCCACACTTGGGTCCCTGGAGCCACACCTCAGGACTGTGCTTCCCTTTCAAGAGAATTCTTCCCATTCCATTGGCCACAACCTTGCAAATTAGGAAAAACCTCCAAAGTTACCGAGGCCATCCCAATAGTGTAGGCCGCCCAGGACAAACAGGTGTGATCTCAAACCAGCTGAGCAACTACCTCCACTCAGACAAAAGATGTCCCCAGAGAAGAATATTGAACCGGACAGGCCCCTAGGCCCTAATCAGATCCATTGCTTTGGTTTCCAGGCATCTCTCCTCAGAGGCCTCATTTCCAATACCAGCAAATGGTGGTTTCCTGAGGCACCAATAAGAACAAATCTCGTCTCCCCCATGGAAAACTTGCTCATTGGAGCTTTGTTATCACCTCTGGTTAGGAGAATCCTTCAGGGCCCTGGTGCCACTGCCCCATACCAAGGTCTCAATGGACTCAAAGCAACATTAAGACCATCCTCAGGAAAGTCCATTTCAACTCATATAAGACCATCCTCAGGAAAGTCCATTCCAACTCAGCCCCCTCTGATGCTACCCCAAGCCAGCAGATCAAACGTTTCTTGTTGCTAGGAGACAATTGGAATTGAGGCTGTCTGCCCAGGCATCCATACTTAGAACCCTGTTCTGGAAAAATACCTTAGGAGACGTCCTGGAGCCATCCAACAAATCTTAATTGTCCCACAGAAGGAACCCTTGCGGTTTGGAGCATCTCACAACTCTAATAGTGGGAAAACCCCCATGGCCTCATAATGACCCCCCCTTCATGAAGGGGCCAACATGGACAGAAACTCCAACCTGAGCCAAAGTCTGATCCTCGACCTGACTTCAGACTCATGAGATCTCAATTCAGCTCTGCAGAGTGTGCCTGCCATGTCCATTCCCCGAAACCTAAGCCTAGCTTGTGTTCTCAGACTTCCGTCCTCACTCTCCTGGCCCACAGGCCTCCAGTTTGGGAATTCTGAAGCCACAATGCAGCACTCTGCCTGCCCTCCAGAAGAAAAACTTTGCCCTATGGTGCTGATAAGAAACCCCAAATGATTATCTAATGCATGTCACTCGACTGTAAAGCAAATATACAGCCTTCCCTGAATACGAATGCCCTGTCTGGCACAGCCTGAGACAAGACATCCCAAACGACACCTAGACAGCTGGCTCCAACCTGGACACAAGGGACCCCCTATGGCTGTTGTTCGTCATCTCTTCCCAACCTCGTTTTTCAGGCTTCAGAACCGAGACCTTATCTCCAATCACTACCCAGGGGTGAACGTGATGCAGAAATTAGAATTCCTCCTTCCCCATGGCCAGAAACCTTGTGGTTGGCATGCTATCCAACGTTCAATGTGGGAAAACCTGCATTGTCCGAAAGGCCACGCCAGTGCTTGAGGGCCGCCTAGGGCACAGACATGCATTGTGACCTGTAGCGTGAGTCCCGTATTAAAGTAACGCCTCTCAGTGGCTGGACCAAGATCCTGCATATGGGGCTTGTCATATCCATAGGCCCCCAGGCTTAACCAGAGAGCGAGTATTCCAGTTGTCAGTACCCACTGCTATGCTCCAGAATCCCTCTACTGGGGGGACACATAAAGCAGAAAACAGGACTCTTCCCTTCCCACAGAATGACCCCAAACTCTTGCGGGCTGGACAAACTACCAGAGAGGGAGACTTCTACGACCCATGAGGCAACTCCTACATTAAACGGCCATTGTGGACAAAATATCCAGAGACAAAAGACTGAGCGACTGCCTCCCTCTCACCCTTCTTTCATATCCAGAGGAGCTCGCCTCACGGACTGTAGATCAGGCCTGCCATAACCTCGGCCCCAAACCTGAGCTGAGTTTGGGTTTTTGGATGTCTGTCTGCACAGCCGTGGCCCACACCGCCTCCAGGCTGGGGTCTCTGGAGCCACACCACAGAACTGTGCCTGCTCTCTCCTAAGAAACTGCCCGTTCCATTGGCCACAACTCTACAAAATAGTAGAAACCTCAAGGTCCCCAAGGACATCTCACTACCGCAAGCCGCACTGGACAAACAGGGGCATTATGACACCAGCTGAGCAACTACTACCTCCATGCAGACACACAGACTGATATCCGCAGAGACAGAAGATTGAACCAGACAGGCCCCTAGGCCCTATTATGAACTCTTGCTTTGGTGTCCAGGTATCACTACTCAGAGGCCTGGGTTCGAAGACCAGCATATGGGGCTATCCTGAGGCACCAGACAGAACACCTCTCATCTCCACATGGAAAGCTTCCTTGTGGGAGTTGTGTCAAACCCTTAGGGTTGGAGAATCCTGCAGAGTCCCTTAGCTACTGCCACATTCCAAGGTCTCCATGGCCACCAACCAACATTATGACACATCCTCAGGAAAGTCCATTTAAACTCAGCCTTCTGAGTAGCTCACCCAAGAGCCCGCAGATTGAGCGTGCCTTGTCTCGACCAGGCAATGGGAAGGTGAGTTGGCGTTTCTCGGCATCCATGCTTAGGCCCCTGCTCTCGAGTCTTTCTGTATGGGGCATCCTGGAACCATCCAATAGTACTCGACTGTCCTGAAGAAGGAAACTTTGAAGTTTGGAGCAGCTCACAACTCCCAGGGTAGGGAAACCTCCCTGGCCTCATGACGCCCCCACCCCCTTCAGGAAGGGGCCGTCATGGACACAAACTCCAGCTTGAGGCAACATCTGATACTGGCCCTGACCTCAGATGCAGGAGATCTCGATTCAGCCTCTGCACAGTGGGCCCAAACCTCGTGCTACCTTGTGTTTTCAGACTTCCTTCCTCACGCTCCTGGCAAACATGTCCTCAAGACTTGGAATTCTGGAACCAAAAAGCAGCCCTATGCTGGCCCTCCAGAACAAAAACGTTGCTCTATGGGGATCTCCATATACCCCAAATGAGGATCAACCTGCTCGGTTCTCGACCTCACCCCAATTGGATTGTTCGGGTTGTCCATTCATCCCTCCCCAGAGCTCTGCTTTGGAATCCCTCTTTTGGTGGGACACCTGAGGTAACAAAACTAAAAGGACTCCTCCCATCCTTCAGATTGACCCAAAACAATTGGGATTGGACGAAATTCACAGAGAGGAAGTCTCGTCCATGGCCCATGAGGCTTCCCCGAGATTCCACAGCCATCGTTGACAACAAATCCAGAGACAAAAGTCTGAGCAAGCGCCTCACACTCGCTCTTTTGTCGTATCCCAAAGAGTTCTCCTAACGGTTTGTAGATCGGGCCTGCCATACCTACTTCCCAAACCTAAGCCGAGTTTGTGTTTTCAGACTTCTGTCCCCACATTCATGGCCCAAAGACCCTTCAGGCTGGCGCCCCTGGATCCACACATCAGGACTGTGCCTGTCCATACCACGGGAATTCTGCCCATTCCATTGTCCACAATCGTACAAATTAGGAAAAACCTCCAGTGTCCCCAAGGACATCCCAAAAATGTAGGCCGCCCAGGACAAACAAGGGATATCTGAAACCAGCTGAGCATCTACCTCTACTCAGCGTAGATGGATGTCCCCAGAGAAGAAGATTGAATCAGACAGGCCCCTAGGCCTGAATCAGATTCATTGCTTTCGGTTACAGGTATCTCTCCTCAGAGGCCTGGTTTCCAATATTAGCATATGGGGATTTCATGAGGCAGCAATCAGAACAAATCTCATCTCCACATGGGAAAATTATCCTTTGAAGAAGTCTCAAAACCTCCAGTTAGGAGAAACCTTCAGGGCCTGTGTGCCACTGCCCCATTACAAGGTCTCCATAGACACAAAAACATATTAGGACCCATCCACAGGAGAGTCCATTTCAACTGAGCGTATTCGTTTGCTCCGTGAGATCCAGCAGATCTAACTTCCCTTGTTGCTAGGAGACAATTGGAATGAGAGGTGGGTTACCCCGCCATCCATCTTTAAAACCCTGCTCGGAATCGTTGGCCTGGAGCCAACCAACAGGTCTCAATTGTCCTGCAGAAGAATCTTTGCAGTTGGGAGCTTCTCAGAACTCCCATCGTGACAGAACCCCCATGGCCACATGATCCCCCCCTTCATGAAGGGGCCATCAGGGACATAAGGTCCAACCTGAGCGATCGTCTGATCCTCACCCTGACTTCAGATGCACGAGATCTCGGTTCAGGTCTGTAGATTGTGCCTGCCATGTCCTCACCCAGAAACCTAAGCCTTGCTTGTGTCCTCAGACTTCTGTACACAGACTACTGGCTCACAAGCCCTCCAGTTTGGCAATCAAGAACTACAATGCAGCACTCTACCTACCCTGCAGAAGAAATACATTGCCCGCTGGGGCTACCTAGAAACCCCAAATGAAGATCAACCTGCACGACACTTGGCTATGCCCAAAATATATAGGATGTCCTGGGCAATAATGCCCTTTCTGACACAGCCTGAGCCTGGACCTCCTGGGCCCACCCAGACAGCTGGCTACAAACTGAGAACTTCAGACCCCCCATGGCCTTAGGTCGTTATCCCTTCCCAAACTCAGTTTTCAGGCTTCAGAACCTAAACCTTATCTCCAATCACTGCCCAGGTTTGAGAATGATGCAGAAATCAGAACTCCTTCCCGATGGCAGGAAAACTTGTGGTTGGCTTGTTGTCCAACGTTCAGTGTAGTGGAAACCAGTTTGGCAATCCAGAATTATAATGCAGCTCTCTGCCTGCCCTCCAAAAGAAAAGCATTGCCTTCTGGGGCTACCCAGAAACCCCAAATGAAGATCAACCTGCACGCCACTTGTCTGTACCCAAAATATATAGGCTGACTCCCGCAATAATGCCCTTTCTGACAGAGGCTGAGCCTGGACCTCCTGGCCCCAACCATACAGCTGGCCGCTCACTGAGCACATCGGACCAGCCATTGCCGTAGGTCCTTATCTCTTCCCAGCTTCGTTTTTCAGGATTTAGAATCTAGACCTTAACTCCAATCACTGCCCATGTTTGAAAATGATGCAGAAATCAGAACTCTTTCCCGATGGCAAGAAACCTTGTGGTAGGCTTGTTGTATAATGTTCAGTGTATGGGATACCAGTGTGTCCCTTGAGGCCCCGGCATTGCTCGCGGGCCACATAGGTGGAAAACACACATTGTGACGCTCAGCCTTAGCCCAGTCCTCAGGTAAGGCCTCTCAGTGGCTGGATGAAGAGACAGCATATTGGGCTTGCCATTCCCCTAGGCCCCAATTTTTAACAATAGTTCGGGTTGTCCCTTCACTCTTCCCCAGGGCTCTGTTTGGAACTCCTCTTTTGGTGGGACACCTGAGGTAACAACCCTGAAAAGAGTACTCCATCCAAAAGATTGACGAAAAACAATTGGGATTGGGCCAAATCCACAGAGAGCAAGATTCGTCCATGGCCCATGAGGCCTCCTCGACATTCCACGGCCATCGCTGAAACAAACTCCAGAGACAAAAACCTGAGCAAGCGCCTCAGACTCGCACTATCTTCATATCCTGAAGATGTCTTCTCATGGTTTGTAGATCGGGCCTGCCATACCTAAGTCCCCAAA
Organism: Mustela putorius furo; assembly: GCF_011764305.1. Lineage (NCBI taxonomy): Eukaryota > Metazoa > Chordata > Mammalia > Carnivora > Mustelidae > Mustela > Mustela putorius. The sequence continues at coordinate 152,386 of NW_025422314.1, read as the reverse complement.
CATAAGCTGAGTTTGTGTTTTCAGACTTCTGTCCTCAAAGTTCTGGGCCAAACACCATCCAGGCTGGGGACCCTGGAGCCACACATTAGGACTGTGCCTACCCAATCCATGGGAATTCTGCCCATTCCATTGTCCAAAATCATACAAATTAGGAGAACCCTCCAAAGTCCCTGAGGCCATCCCAATAGTAAAGTCGCCCGGGACAAAAAAGGTCAGTCTGTCACCAGCTGAGCATCTAACTCCACTCATACCCTAGATGGATGTCCCCAGAGAAGAAGATTGAACCAGACAGGACCCTAGGCCAAAATCGGATCCATTGCTTTGGTTTACATGTATGTCTCTTCAAAACCCTGGATTCCAATACCAGCATTGGGGTTTTCCTGAGGCACCCATCAGAACAAACCTCATCTCCACAAGGAAACTTGTGCATGGGAACTATGTCAAAAGCTTAAGAGAATACTTCAGGGTACCGGTTCCACCACCCCATTCCAAGGCCCTCATGGACACAAACACACATTAGACCCATCCTCAGGAAAGTCCATTTCAACTCAGCCACCCAGGTTGCTCCCGCAGAGCCATCAGATCTAAACTGTCTTGTCGCTAGGAGACAATTCAAATGCGAGGCGGGCTTCCCAGGTATCCATCCTCGAACGTTGGTCTGGACTCATCCATATGGGATGTCCTGGAGCTGTCCAACAGGTCTCAATTGTCCCGCAGAAGGAATCCTAGGAGGGGGCCTTCCACCACTCCAAACGTGGGAAAACCTCCACAGCCTCGAGAATCGGCTCCCTTCATGAAGGGGCCGTCATGAACAGAAAATCCAAGCTGAGCCAACGTCTGATCCTCGCTCTGACTTCAGATGCATGAGATATTGCTTCAGATATTCAGGAGGTATATGCCGTGCCCTCGCCCTGTATCCCAAGTCTAGCTTGTGTTCTCAGACTTCCGTCCTCACACTCCTGGCCCCGAAGCCCACAAGTTTGGCAATTCCGGACCATCATTGCAGCACTCTGCCTGCCCTCGAGAAACAAAATATTGCCCAATGAGCTGCCCAGGCACATTAAATGAGAGTAAACCTACACGGCACTCGAATGTACCCAAATTATATAGTCTAACATGGGCAGTAATGCACTGTCTGACACACCCTGAGCCGGGACCTCCTGAGCAACACCCAGACAGCTGACCGCACCCTGAGCCCATAAGACCCACCGTGGCCTTAGGTCATCATCTCTTCTCTACCTCAGTTTTAAGGCTTCAGTACCGAGACCTTATCTCCAATCACTGCCCAGGTGTGAGTGTGATGCAGAAATCTGAACTCTTCCTTACCCATGGCAAGAAACCTTATGGTTGGCATGTTGTCCAACGTTCAGTGTAGGGGAAACCAGCATTCACCCTGAGGCCCCGCCCATTCTTGAGTGCGACGAGGGCATAAACACGCATTGTGATCCTCAGCATGAGTCCTGTCCTCTAGTACGTCCTCTCAGTGGCTAGACCATTAGATGCCATAATGGGTTGACATGTCCCTAGGCCCCAAATTTAAACCAGATTTCTGTTTGTCCAATCGCCCCTCCCCAGGGCTCTACTCTGGAATCCCTCATTTGGTGGGACAACTGAGTTTGAAAAACAAAACAAAACAACAACAACAACAACAACAACAAAATGGACTTCTTCCATCCCACAGAATGACCCCAAACTCTTTGGACGGAGCCAAACCCCCAGAGAGTAGGACTCGTCCATTTCCCATGAAGTCACCCGGATATTTCATGACCATGAATGGCACGATATCCAGAGATAAAAACTTGACCAAAAGCCTCACACTCGCCCTTTTTTCATATCCCGAAGAGGTCTCCTCATGGTCTGTAGATCAGTCCTGCCATACCTAAGACCCGAAACATAATCCGAGTTTGTGTTTTCAGACAACTGTCCAAACAGCCCAGGCCTGCACACCCTACAGGCTCAGGCCCGTGGAGCCAACCTGAGGAATCTACTTGCCCTCTCCAAGGGAATTCTCTGGGCCCATTCCAATGGCCACAACCCTACTAATAGAATAAACCTCCAAAGTCCCTGAGGCCATCCCAATAGTGGTGGCTTCCCAGGACAAACAGGAGCAATCTGAGCCCATCTGAGAACCTACCTGCACTCAGACTCGTAGACTGATATCCCCAGAGGTAAAAAGGAATGAACAGGCCCCTAGGCCCTAATCGGATCCATTGCTTTGGTTTCCAGGCATCTTCCTCAGAGGCCTGGATTTCAGTACCAGCATATGGCTGTTTCTTGAATCACCCGTCAGAACAAAAATAATCTACACATGGGAAACTTGCACGTGGGAGGTGTGTCAAAGCCTCTTTTTAGGAGAACCCTTCATGGCCCCAGTGCCACCGCTTCATTCCAAGGTCTCCATAGACACAAAATCATATTAGGACACATGCACGGGAAAATCCAATTCAACTCAGCATATTCGGTTGCTCTGCGAGATCCAGCAGGTCTAACTTGTCTTGTTGCTAGGAGACAATTGGATTGCGAGGTGGGCTACCCTGCCATCCATCCTTAGAACCCTGCTCAGAATCATTGGCCTGGAGCCAACCATCAGGTCTAAATTTTCCTGCAGAAGAATCTTTGCAGTAGGGAGCTTCTCACAACTCCCATCGTGAGAAACTCCCATGGCCTCGTGATAACCCCCCCTTCATGAAGGGGCCATCAGGGACATAAGGTCTATCCTGAGAAATAGTCTGACCCTCACCCTGACTTCAAATGCACGAGATCTCGATTCAGATCTGTATATTGTGCCTGCCATGTCCTCACCCAGAAACCTAAGCCTAGCTAGTGTCCTCAGAATTCCGTCCTCAGACTAATGGCCCACAAGCCCTCCAATTTGGCAATCCAGAATTACAATGCAGCACTCTGCTTGCCCTCCAGAAGAAAATACTTCAGGGTCCCGGTGCCACCCAGAAACCCCAAATGGAGATCAACCTGCACGCCAATTGGCTGTACCCAAAATATATAGGCTGACCTGGGCAATAATGCCCTTTCTGACAGAACCTGAGCCTGGACCTCCTGGCCCCACCCAGACAGCTTGCCGCTCACTGAGCACATAGGACCAGCCATTGCCTTAGGTTGTTATCTCTTCCCAACCTCGGTTTTCAGGATTCAGGTCCTAGACCTTATCTCCAATCACTGCCCAGGTTTGAAAATGATGCAGAAATCAGAACTCCTGCCCAATGGCAAGAACCTTGTGGTTGGCTTGTTGTCCAATGTTCAGGGTAGTGGAAACCTGTTTGTCCAATGAGGCCCCGCCATTGCTCACGGGCCACATAGGTGGCAAACCCACATTGTGACCCACAGCCTTAGCCCAGTCCTCAGGTAAGGCCTCTCAATGGCTGGATGAAGAGACAGCATATTGGGCTTGCCATGCACATAGGCCCCAATTTTTAACCATAGTTCGGGTTGATCCTTCTTTCTTCCCCAGGGCTCTGCTTTGGAATTCCTCTTTTGGTGGGACACCTGATGTAACAACCCTGAAAGGAGTCCTCCATCCAACAGATTGACGAAAAACAATTGGGATTGGGCCAAATCCACAGAGAGCAAGATTCGTCCATGGCCCATGAGGCCTCCTCGACATTCCACGGCCATCTCTGAAACAAAATCCAGAGACAAAAGTCTAAGCAAGCATCTCAGACTCGCACTTTCTTCATATCCTGAAGATGTCTTCTCATGGTTTGTAGATCGGGCTGCCATACCTACGTCCCCAAACATAAGCTGAGTTTGTGTTTTCAGACTTCTGTCCTCAAAGTCCTGGGCCACACACCTTCCAGGCTGGGGACCCTGGAGCCACACATTAGGACTGTGCCTACCCAATCCATGGGAATTCTGCCCATTCCATTGTCCAAAATCGTACAAATTAGGAGAACCCTCCAAAGTCCCTGAGGCCATCCCAATAGTATAGGTCGCCCGGGACAAAAAAGGGCAGTCTGACACCAGCTGAGCATCTACCTCCACTCATACCCTACATGGATGTCCCCAGAGAAGAAGATTGAACCAGACAGGACCCTAGGCCAAAATCGGATCCATTGCTTTGGTTTACAGGCATGTCTCCTCAAAACCCTGGTTTACAATACCAGCATTGGGGTTTTCCTGAGGCACCCATCAGAACCAAACTCGTCTCCACAAGGAAACTTGTGCATGGGAGCTATGTCAAAAGAAGAGGAGAATACTACAGGGTCCCGGTGCCACCGCCCCATTCCAAGGCCCTCATGGACACAAACACACATTAGACCCATCCTCAGGAAAGTCCATTTCAACTCAGCCACCCCGGTTGCTCCCGCAGAGCCATCAGATCTAAAGTGTCTTGTCGCTAGGAGACAATTGGAATGCGAGGCGGGCTTCCCAGGCATCCATCCTCGAACGTTGGTCTGGACTCATCCATATGGGATGTCCTGGAGCTGTCCAACAGGTCTCAATTGTCCCGCAGAAGGAATCCTTGGAGGGGGCATCCCACCACTCCCAACGTGGGAAAAACTCCGCGCTCTCGAGAATCCGCTCCCTTCATGAAGGGGCCGTCATGAACAGAAAATCCAAGCTGGGGCGCCTGGGTGGCTCAGTGGGTTAAGCCGCTGCTTTCAGCTCAGGTCATGATCTCAGGGTCCTGGGATCGAGTCACGCATCGAGCTCTCTGCTCAGCAGGGAGCCTGCTTCTCTCTCTCTCTGCCTGCCTCCCCATCTACTTGTGATTTCTCTCTGTCAAATAAATAAATAAAATTAAAAAAAAATTAAACAAAAAAAAATAAAATCTAAGCTGAGCCAACGTCTGATCCTCGCTCTGACTTCAGAAGCATGAGATATTGGTTCAGATCTTCAGGGGGTACATGCCGTGCCCTCGCCCAAAAACCCAAGTCTAGCTTGTGTTCTTAACTTCCATCCTCACACTCCTGGCCCAGAAGCCTACACGTTTGGCAATTCCGGACAATCATAGCAGCACTCTGCCTACCCTCTAGAAAAAATAGATTGCCTAATGAGCTACACGGGCTCATTAAATGAGAATAAACCTACACGGCACTCGAATGTACCCAAATTATATAGTCTAACCTGGGCAGTAATGCACTGTCTGAAACAACCTGAGCCGGGACCTCCTGAGCAAGACGCAGACAGCTGACCGCACACTGAGCACATCAGACCCGCCATGGCCTTAGGTCATCATCTCTTACCTACCTCAGTTTTCAGGCTTCAGAACCTAGACCTTATCTCCAATCATGTCCAGGTGTGACTGTGATGCAGAAATCAGAACTCTTCCTTACCCATGGCAAGAAACCTTGTGGTTGGTATGTTGTCCAACGTTCATTGTAGGAGAAAACAGCATTCACCCTGAGGCCCCGCCCATTCTTGAGTGCGACGGGGCATAAACACGCATTGTCACCCTCAGCGTGAGTCCTCTCCTCTAGTACGTCCTCCCAGTGGCTGGACCATTAAATGTCATAATGGGCTTGACATGTCCCTAGGCCCCAATTTTTAACCAGATTTCTGCTTGTCCAGTCACAACTCCCCAGGGCTCTACTCTGGAATCCCTCATTTAGTGGGACACCTGAGGTTGAAAAACAGAACAAAACAAACCAACAACAAAAGAACAACGGACTTCTTCCATCTCACAGAGTGACCCCAAACTCTTTGGATGGGTCCAAACCCCCAGAGAGTAAGACTCGTCCATTTCCCATGAAGTCACCCGGAAATTTCAGGACCATGAGTGACACGGTATCAAGAGACAAAAACTTGAGCTAGAGCCTCACACTCGCCCTTTTTTCATATCCCGAAGAGTTCTCCTCATGTTCTGTAGGTCAGTCCTGCTATACCTACGACCTGAAACATAAGCCAAATTTATGTTTTCAGACAACTCTCCAAACAGCCCGGCCTACACACCCTACAGGCTAAGGCCCCTGGAACCAAACCTGACGACTGTGCTTGACCTCTCCAAGGGAATTGTATGTGCCCATTCCAATGGCCACAACACTACTAATAGGATAAACCTCCAAAGTCCCTGAGGCCATCCCAACATTTGTGGCTTCCCAGGACAATCAGGGGCAATCTGGGCCCATCTGAGCTCATACCGGCTTCAGAACCGTAGACTGATGTCCCCAGAGGTAAAAAGGAACGAACAGGCCCCTAGACACGTATTGGATCCATTGCTTTGGTTTCCAGGCATCCCTTCTCAGAGGCCTGGATTTCAATAACAGCATATGGCTCTTTCTTGCCTCACCCATCAGAACAAATCTCAACTATACATGGGAAATTTGCACGATGGATCTGTGTGAAAGCCTGTCTTTAGGAGAACCCTTCAGGGCCCCAGTGCCACCACTACATTCCAAGGTCACCTTAGACACAAAATCATATTAGGAAACATCCACGGGAGAGTCCATTTAAACTCAGCCTCCTCAGTTGCTCCCCCATTTCCAGCAGATCTAACCTGTTTTTTTGCTTGGAGACAATTGGAAGGCGAGGTGGGCTACCCAGCCATCCATACTTAGAACCATGCTCAGAATTGTTGTCCTGGAGCCAACCAACAGGTCTCAATTGTCCTGCAGAAGAATCTTTGCAGTTGGGAGCTTCTCACAACTCCCATCGTGGGAAAACCCCCATGGACTCTCGATCCACCCCCCCCTTCAAGAAGGGGCCATCAGGGACTGAATGTCCAACCTGAGCGATCGTCTGATTCTCGCCCTGACTTCAGAAGCATGAGATCTAGATTCAGGTCTGTAGATTGTCCCTACCATATCTTCACCCAGAAACCTGGGCCTGGCTTGGGTTCTAAGACTTCCGTCCTCAGACTACTGAACCACAAACCCTACAGTTTGGCAATCGAGAACTAAAATGCAGCATTCAGCCTGCCTCCAGAAGGAAAACATTGACCTCTGGGGCTACCCAGGAACCCAAAAGAGGATCAACCTGCACGCCGTTCGGCTGTACCCCAAATATATAGGCTGACCTGGGCACTAATGCCCTTTCTGACAAGGCCTGATCTTGGACCTCCTGGCCCCACCCAGTCAGCAGGCGGCACACTGAGCACATCGGACACGCCATGGCCTTAGGTCGTCATCTCTTCTCAATCTCGGTTTTCAGGCTTCAGAACCTAGACCTTATCTCCAATCACGTCCCGGGTTTGAAAATGATGCAGTAATCAGAACTCTTTCGCCATGGCAAGAAAACTTGTGGTTGGCATGTTGTCCAAGGTTCAGTGTACTTGAAACCAGTGTGGGCCATGAGGCCCCGCCCATGCTTGTGGGCCCCATTGGTCACAAACACACATTGTGACTTTCAGCCTGAGCCCAGTCCTCAGGTAAGGCCTCTCAGTGGCTCTAAGGAGAGACAGCATATTGGGCTTGCCATGCCCCTAGGCCCCAATTTTTAACTATATTTCAGGTTGTCCCTTCACTCTTCCCCAGGGCTCAGCTTTGGAATTCCTCTTTTGGTGGCACACCTGAGGTAACAAACCTGAAAGGTGTCCTCCCATCCCACCGATTGACGAAAAACAATTGGGTCAGGCCAAGTCCAAGGAAAGCAAGATTCGTCCATGGCCCATGAGGCCACCCCAACATTCCACGGCCATCGCTGACACAAAATCCAGAGACAAAAGCCTGAGCACGCGCCCCAGATTCGCTCATTCTTCATATCCTGAAGATTTCTTCAGTTAAGAAACTATACGGCACTCGAATGCACCCAAAATATATAGTCTAACCTGGACACTAATGCACTGTTTGACAACCTGAGCACGAACCTCGTGACCAACACCCAGACAGCTGACTGCACACTGAGCCCATCAGACCCGCCATGGCCTTAGGTCATCATCTCTTCCCTACCTCAGTTTTCAGGCTTCAGAACCTAGACCTTATCTCCAATCACTGCCCAGGGGTGATTGTGATGCTGAAATTAGAACTCTTCCTTACCCATGGCAAGAACCTTGTGGTTGGCATGTTGTCCAACGATCAGTGTAGGAGAAACCAGCATTCACCCTGAGGCCCCGCCCATTCTTGAGTGCGACTAGGGCATAAACACGCATTGTCACCCTCAGCGTGAGTCCTTTCCTCTAGGACGTCCTCCCATGAAGTCACCCGGAAATTTCACGACCATCACTGACACACGATATCCAGAGAAAAAACTTGAGCAAGAGCCTCACACTCGCCCTTTTTTCAATCCTGAAGAGTTCTCCTCATGGTCTGTAGATCAGTCCTGCCATACCTATGACCCGAAACAAAAGCCGAGTTTGTGTTTTCAGACAACTGTCCAAACAGCCCTGGCCTACACCCCTACAGGCTCAGGCCCCTGGAGCCAAACCTGACGACTGTGCTTGCCCTCTCCAAGGGAATTTTGTGTGCCCATTCCAATGGCCACAACCCTACTAATAGGTTCAACCTCCAAAGTCCCTGAGGCCATCCCAATATTTGTGGCTTCCCAGGACAAACAGGGGCAATCTGGGCCCATCTGAGCACGTACCTGCACTCAGACCCGTAGACTGATGTCCCCAGAGGTAAAAAGGAACGAACAGGCCCCTAGGCACATATCGGATCCATTGCTTTGTTTTCCAGGCATGTCTCCTCAGAGGCCTACATTTCAATAACAGCATATGGCTGTTTCTTGACTCACCCATCAGAACAAATCTCATCTACACATGGGAAACTTGCACAATGGAGCTGTGTGAAAGCCTCTCTTTAGGAAAACCCTTCAGGGCCCCAGGGCCACCGCTTCATTCCAAGGTCTCCATAGACACAAAATCATATTAGGACACATCCACGGGAGAGTCCATTTCAACTCAGCCTCCTTGGTTGCTCACCCAGATCCAGCAGATCTAACCTGTCTTTTTGCTTGGAGACAATTGGAATGCGAGGTGGGCTACCCAGCCATCCATCCTTAGAACCCTGCTCGGAATCATTGTCCTGGAGCCAACCCACAGGTCTCAATTGTCCTGCAGAAGATTCCTTGCAGTTGGGAGCCTCTCACAACTCCCATCGTGGGAAAACCCCCATGGCCTCTTGATCCACCCCCCGTTCAAGAAGGGGTCACCAGGGACAGAATGTCCAACCTGAGCGATCCAATGATCCTCGCCCTGACTTCAGAGGCACGAGGTCTCGATTGAGGTCCCATCGAGAAACCTATGCTCAGCTTGGGTTCTCAGACTTCCGTCCTCAGACTACTGGCCCACAAGCCCTCCAGTTTGGCAATCCAGAACTACAATGCAGCACTCTGCCTGCCTCCAGAAGAAAAACATAGCCCTCTGGGGCTACCCATAAACCCCCAATGAGGATCAACCTGCACGCCATTCGGCTGTACCCCAAATATATAGGCTGACCTGGGCACTAATGCCCTTTCTGACACAGCCTGAGCCTGGACATCCTGGCCCCACCCAGACAGCTGGCCGCACACTGGGCACATCAGATCCGCCATGGCCATACGTCGTCATCTCTTCTCAACCTCGGTTTTCAGGCTTCAGAACCTAGACCTTATCTCCAATCACGGCCCGGGTTTGAAAATGATGCAGAAATCAGAACTCTTTCCCCATGGCAAGAAACCTTGTGGTTGGCATGTTGTCCAAGGTTCATTGTACTTGAAACCAGTGTGGCCCATGAGGCCCCGCCCATGCTTGCGGGCCAGATTGTGACCCTCAGCCTGAGCCCAGTCCTCAGGTAAGGCCTCTCAGTGGCTGGATGGAGATACAGCATATTGGGCTTGCCATGCCCCTAGACCCCAATTTTTAACCATAGTTCTGGTTGTCCCTTCACTCTTCCTCAGTGCTCTGCATTGGAATTCCTCTTTTGGTGGGACACCTGATGTAACAAACCTGAAAGGAGTCCTCCCATCCAACAGATTGAGGAAAAACAATGGGATCGGGCCAAGTCCACAGAGAGCAAGATTCGTCCATGGCCGATGAGGCCTCTCCAACATTCCACGGCCATCGCGGATTTCAATAACAGCATATGGCTGTTTCTAGACTCACCCATCAGAACAAATCTCATCTACACATGGGACACTTGCACGATGGAGCTGTGTGAAAGCCTCTCTTTAGGAGAACCCTTCAGGGCCCCAGTGCCACCGCTTCATTCCAAGGTCTCCATAGACACAAAATCATATTAGGACACATCCACGGGAGAGTCCATTTCAATTTAGCCTCCTCGGTTGCTCCCCCAGATCCAGCAGATCTAACCTGTCTTGTTGCTTGGAGACAATTGGAATGCGAGGTGGACTACCCAGCCATCCATCCTTAGAACCCTGCTCGGAATCGTTGTCCTGGAGCCAACCAACAGGTCTCAATTGTCCTGCAGAAGAATCTTTGCAGTTGGGACCTTCTCACAACTCCCATCTTGGGAAAACCCCCATGGCCTCGTGATCCAACCCCCCTTCAAGAAGGGGCCATCAGGGACAAAATGTCCAACCTGAGCAATCGTCTGATCCTCGCCATGACTTCAGATACTCGAGATCTCGATTCAGGTCTCACCCAGAAACCTAGGCCTTGCTTGGGTTCTCAGACTTCCGTCCTCACACTACTGGCCCACAAGCCCTCCAGTTTGGCAATCCAGAACTCCAATGCAGCACTCTGCCTGTTCTCCAGAAGAAAAACATTGCCCTCTGGGCATACCCAGAATCCCCACATGAGGATCAACCTGCACGCCATTGGGCTGTACCCCACATATATAGGCTGACATGGGCACTAATGCCCTTTCTGACACAGCCTGAGCCTGGACCTCGTGGCCCCACCCAGACAGCTGGCCGCACACTGAGCACATCGGACCTGCCATTGCCTTAGGTCGTCATCTTTCTCAGCCTCGGTTTTCAGGATTCAGAACCTAGACCTTATTTCCAATCACGGCCCGGGTTTGAAAATGATGCAGAAATCAGAACTCTTTCCCCATGGCAAGAAACCTTGTGGTTGGCATGATGTCCAAGGTTGGTGTCGTTGAAACCAGTGTGGCCCACGAGGCCCTGCCCATGCTTGCGGGCCACATTGGTCACAAACAAACATTGTGACCCTCAGCGTGAGCCCAGTCCTCAGGTAAGGCCTCTCAGTGGCTGGATGGAGATACAGCATATTGGGCTTGCCATGCCCCTAGACCCCAATTTTTAACCATAGCTCTGGTTGTCCCTTCACTCTTCCTCAGGGCTCTGCATTGGAATTCCTCTTTTGGTGGGACACCTGATGTAACAAACCTGAAAGGAGTCCTCCCATCCAACAGATCGAGGAAAAACAATTGGGATCGGACCAAGTCCACAGAGAGCAAGATTCGTCCATGGCCCATGAGGCCTCTCCAACATTCCACGGCCATCGCGGATTTCAATAACAGCATATGGCTGTTTCTAGACTCACCCATCAGAACAAATCTCATCTACACATGGGATACTTGCACGATGGAGCTGTGTGAAAGCCTCTCTTTAGGAGAACCCTTCAGGGCCCCAGTGCCACCGCTTCATTCCAAGTTCTCCATAGACACAAAATCATATTAGGACACATCCACGGGAGAGTCCATTTCAATTTAGCCTCCTCGGTTGCTCCCCCAGATCCAGCAGATCTAACCTGTCTTGTTCCTTGGAGACAATTGGAATGCGAGGTGGGCTACCCAGCCATCCATCCTTAGAACCCTGCTCGGAATCGTTGTCCTGGAGCCAACCAACAGGTCTCAATTATCCTGCAGATGAATCTTTGCAGTTGGGAGCTTCTCACAACTCCCATCGTGGGAAAACCCCCATGGCCTCGTGATCCACGCCCCCCTTAAAGAAGGGGCCATCAGGGACAGAATGTCCAACCTGAGCGATCGTCTGATCCTCGCCCTACTTCAGATGCACGAGATCTCGATTCAGGTCTCACCCAGAAACCTAGGCCTAGTTTGGGTTCTCAGACTTCCGTCCTCAGATTACTTGCCCACAAGTCCTCCAGTTTGGCAATCGAGAACTACAATGCAGCACTCTGCCTGCCCTCCAGAAGAAAAACATTGTCGTCTGGGGCTACCCAGAAACCCAAATTGAGATTCAACCTGCATGCCATTCGGCTGTACCGCAAATATATAGGCTGACCGGAGCACTAATGCCCTTTCAGAGACAGCCTGAGTCTGGACCTCCTGGCCTCACCCAGACAGTTGGCCGCACACTGAGCTCATATAAGCTGCCATGGCCTTAGGTCGTGATCTCTTCTCAATCTCGGTTTTCAGGCTGCAGAACCTAGACCTTATCTCCAATCCCGGCCCGGGTTTGACAATGATGCAGATATCAGAACTCTTTCCCCATGGCAAGAATACTTGTGGTTGGCATGTTGTCCAAGGTTCAGTGTAGATGAAACCAGTGTGGCCCATGAGGCCCCGCCCATGCTTGCGGGCCATATTGGTCACAAACCCACATTGTGACCCCTCAGCCTGAGCCCAGTCCTCAGGTAAGGCCTCTCAGTGGCTGGATGGAGAGACAGCATATTGGGCTTGCCATGCCACTAGGCCCCAAATTTTAACCATAGTTCGGGTTGTCCCTTCACTCTTACCCAGGGCTCTGCTTTGGAATTCCTCTTTTGGTGGGACCCCTAGGTAACAAACCTAGAAGGAGACCTCCCATCCCACAGATTGACGAAAAACAATTGGGATCGGGCCAAATCCACAGAGAGCAAGAAGCGTCCATGGCCCATGAGGCCTCCCCAACATTCCACGGCCATCGCTGATACAAAATCCAGAGACAAAAGCGTGAGCACGCGCCTCAGACTCGCTCATTCTTCATATCCTGAAGAGTTCTTCAGATAAGAACCTACACGGCACTCGAATGCACCCAAAATATATATTCTAACCTGGGCACTAATGCACTGTCTGACAACCTGAGCCCGGTCCTCGTGACCAACACCCAGCCAGCTGACCGCACACTGAGCACATCACACCCGCCATGGCCTTAGGTCATCATCTCTTCCCTACCTCAGTTTTCAGGATTCAGAACCTACACCTTATCTCTAATCACTGCCCAGGGCTGACTGTGATGCAGAAATCAGAACTCTTCCTTACCCATGGCAAGAAACCTTCTGGTGGGCATGTTGTCCAACGTTCAGTGTAGGAAAAACCAGCATTCACCCTGAGGCCCCGCCCATTCTTGAGTGCGACAAGGGTATAAACACGCATTGTGACCCTCAGCGTGAGTCCTGTCCTCTAGTACGTCCTCTCCGTGGCTGGACCATTAGATGTCATCATGGGCTTGACATGTCCCTAGGCCCCAATTTTTAACCAGATTTCTGGTTGTCCAGTCGCCCCTCCCCAGGGCTCTACTCCGGAATCCCTCATTTGGTGGGACACCTGAGGTTGAAAAACAAAACAAAAGAAATCAATAACCGAACAACGGACTTCTTCCTTCCCACAGAATGACTCCAAACTCTTTGGACGGGGCCAAACCCCCAGAGAGTAAGACTCGTCCATTTCCCATGAAGTCACCCGGAAATTTCTCGACATGAGTGACACGATATCCAGAGACAAAAACTTGAGCAAGAGCCTCACACTCGCCCTTTTTTCATATCCCGAAGATTTCTCCTCATGGTCTGTAGATCAGTCCTGCCATACCTATGACCCGAAACATAAGCCGAGTTTGTGTTTTCACACAACTGTCCACACAGCCGTGGCCTACACATCCTACAGGCTCAGGCCCCTGGAGCCAAACATGACGACTGTGCTTGCCCTCTCCAAGGGAATTGTATGTGCCCATTCCAATGGCCACAACCCTACTAATAGGATATACCTCCAAAGTCCCTGAGGCCATCCCAATATTTGTGGCTTCCCAGGACATACAGGGGCTATCTGGGCCCATCTGAGCACACTCCGGCACTCAGACCCATAGACTGATGTCCCCAGAGCTAAAAAGGAACGAACAGGCCCATAGGCACCTATCGGATCCATTGGTTTGGCTTCCAGGCATCTCTCCTCAGAGGCCTGGATTTCAATAACAGCATATGGCTGTTTCTTGAGTCACTCATCAGAACAAAACTCATCTACACATGGGAAACTTGCACGATGGAGCTGTGTGAAAGCCTCTCTTTTTTTTTTATTTTTTATTTTTTATAAACATATATTTTTATCCCCATGGGTACGGTTGGGAATCACCAGGTTTACACACTTCATAGCACTCACCAAATCACATACCCTCCCCAATGTCCATAATCCCACCCCCTTCTCCCAAACCCCCTCCCCCCGGCAACCCTCAGTTTGTTTTGTGAGATTAAGAGTCACTTATGGTTTGTCTCCCTCCCAATCCCATCTTGTTTCATTTATTCTTCTTCTACCCACTTAAGCCTCCATGTTGCATCACCACTTCCTCATATCAGGGAGATCATATGATAGTTGTCTTTCTCTGCTTGACTTATTTCGCTAAGCATGATACGCTCTAGTTCCATCCATGTTGTTGCAAATGGCAAGATTTCATTTCTTTTGATGGCTGCATAGTATTCCATTGTGTATATATACCACATCTTCTTGATCCATTCATCTGTTGATGGACATCTAGGTTCTTTCCATAGTTTGGCTATTGTGGACATTGCTGCTATAAACATTCGGGTGCATGTGTCCCTTTGGATCACTACATTTGTATCTTTAGGGTAAATACCCAATAGTGCAATTGCTGGGTCATAGGGCAGTTCTATTTTCAACATTTTGAGGAACCTCCATGCTGTTTTCCAGAGTGGCTGCACCAGCTTGCATTCCCACCAACAGTGTAGGAGGGTTCCCCTTTCTCCGCATCCTCGCCAGCATCTGTCATTTCCTGACTTGTTGATTTTAGCCATTCTGACTGGTGTGAGGTGATATCTCATTGTGGTTTTGATTTGTATTTCCCTGATGCCGAGTGATATGGAGCACTTTTTCATGTGTCTGTTCGCCATCTGGATGTCTTCTTTGCAGAAATGTCTGTTCATGTCTTCTGCCCATTTCTTGATTGGATTATTTGTTCTTTGGGTTTGAGTTTGCTAAGTTCTTTATAGATTCTGGACACTCGTCCTTTATCTGATATGTCGTTTGCAAATATCTTCACCCATTCTGTCAGTTGTCTTTTGATTTTGTTAACTGTTTCCTTTGCTGTGCAAAAGCTTTTGATCTTGGTGAAATCCCAGTAGTTCATTTTTTCCCTTGCTTCCCTTGCCTTTTGCGTTGTTCCTAGGAAGATGTTGCTGCGGCAGAGTTCGAAGAGGTTGCTGCCCGTGTTCTCCTCAAGGATTTTGATGGATTCCTTTCGTACATTGAGGTCCTTCATCCATTTTGAGTCTATTTTTGTGTGTGGTGTAAGGAAATGGTCCAATTTCATTTTTCTGCATGTGGCTGTCCAATTTTCCCAGCACCATTTATTGAAAAGGCTGTCTTTTTTCCATTGGACATTCTTTCCTCATAGTATGTCGAAGATTAGTTGACCATAGATTTGAGGGTCTATTTCTGGGCTTTCTATTCTGTTCCATTGATCTATGTGTCTGTTTTTGTGCCAGTACCATGCTGTCTTGATGATGACAGCTTTGTAATAGAGCTTGAAGTCCGGAATTGTGATGCCACCAACTTTGGCTTTCTTTTTCAATATCCCTTTGGCTATTCGAGGTCTTTTCTGGTTCCATATAAATTTTAGAATTATTTGTTCCATTTCTTTGAAAAAGATGGATGACACTTTGATAGGAATTGCATTAAATGTGTAGATTGCTTTAGGTAGCATAGACATTTTCACAATATTTATTCTTCCAATCCAGGAGCATGGAACATTTTTCCATTTCTTTGTGTCTTCCTCAATTTCTTTCATGAGTACTTTATAGTTTTCTGAGTATAGATTCTGTGTCTCTTTGGTTAGGTTTATTCCTAGGTATCTTATGGTTTTGGATGCAATTGTAAATGGGATTGACTCCTTAATATCTTTTTCTTCTGTCTTGCTGTTGGTGTAGAGAAATGCAACTGATTTCTGTGCATTGATTTTATATCCTGACACTTTACTGAATTCCTGTATAAGTTCTAGCAGTTTTGGAGTGGAGTCTTTTGGGTTTTCCACATATAGTATCATATCATCTGCGAAGAGTGATAATTTGACTTCTTCTTTGCCGATTTGGATGCCTTTAATTTCCTTTTGTTGTCTGATTGCTGAGGCTAGGACCTCTAGTACGATGTTGAATAGCAGTGGTGATAATGGACATCCCTGCCGTGTTCCTGACCTTAGCGGAAAAGCTTTCAGTTTTTCTCCATTGAGAATGATATTTGCGGTGGGTTTTTCATAGATGGCTTTGATGATATTGAGGTATGTGCCCTCTATCCCTACACTTTGAAGAGTTTTGATCAGGAAGGGATGTTGTACTTTGTCAAATGCTTTTTCAGCATCTATTGAGAGTATCATATTGTTCTTGTTCTTTCTTTTATTGATGTGTTGTATCACATTGACTGATTTGCGGATGTTGAACCAACCTTGCAGCCCTGGAATAAATCCCACTTGGTCGTGATGAATAATCTTTTTAATGTACTGTTAAATCCTATTGGCTAGTATTTTCTTGAGTATTTTCGCATCTGTGTTCATCAAGGATATCGGTCTATAGCTCTCTTTTTTGGTGGGATCCTTGTCTGGTTTTGGGATCAAGGTGATGCTGGCCTCATAAAATGAGTTTGGAAGTTTTCCTTCCATTTCTATTTTTTGGAACAGTTTCAGGAGAATAGGAATTAGTTCTTCTTTAAATGTTTGGTAGAATTCCCCCGGGAAACCGTCTGACCTGGGCTTTTGTTTGTTTGGAGATTTTTAATGACTGTTTCAATCTCCTTACTGGTTATAGGTCTGTTCAGGCTTTCCATTTCTTCCTGGTTCAGTTGTGGTTGTTTATATGTTTCTATGAATGCATCCATTTCTTCCAGATTGTCAAATTTATTGCCGTAGAGTTGCTCATAGTATGTTCTTATAATAGTTTGTATTTCTTTGGTGTTAGTTGTGATCTCTCCTCTTTCATTCATGATTTTATTTATTTGGGTCCTTTCTCTTTTCTTTTTGATAAGTGGGGCCAGGGGTATATCAATTTTATTAATTCTTTCAAAGAACCAGCTCCTAGTTTCGTTGATTTGTTCTATTGTTTTTTTGGTTTCTATTTCATTGATTTCTGCTCTGATCTTTATGATTTCTCTTCTCCTGCTGGGCTTAGGGTTTCTTTCTTGTTCTTTCTCCAGCTCCTTTAGGTGTAGGGTTAGGTTGTGTACCTGAGACCTTTCTTGTTTCTTGAGAAAGGCTTGTACCGCTATATATTTTCCTCTCAGGACTGCCTTTGTTGTGTCCCACAGATTTTGAACCGTTGTATTTTCATTATCATTTGTTTCCATGATTTTTTTCAATTCTTCTTTAATTTCCCGGTTGACCCATTCATTCTTTAGAAGGATACTGTTTAGTCTCCATATATTTGGGCTCTTTCCAAACTTCCTTTTGTGGTTGAGTTCTAGCTTTAGAGCATTGTGGTCTGAAAATATGCAGGGAATGATCCCAATCTTTTGATACCGGTTGAGTCCTGATTTAGGACCGAGGATGTGATCTATTCTGGAGAATGTTCCATGTGCACTAGAGAAGAATGTGTATTCTGTTGCTTTGGGATGAAATATTCTGAATATATCTGTGATGTCCATCTGGTCCAGTGTGTCATTTAAGGCCTTTATTTCCTTGCTGATCTTTTGCTTGGATGACCTGTCCATTTCAGTGAGGGGAGTGTTAAAGTCCCCTACTATTATTGTATTATTGTTGATGTGTTTCTTTGATTTTGTTATTAATTGGTTTATATAGTTGGCTGCTCCCACATTGGGGGCATAGATATTTAAAATTGTTAAATCTTCTTGTTGGACAGACCCTTTGAGTATGATATAGTGTCCTTCCTCATCTCTTATTATAGTCTTTGGCTTAAATCTAATTGATCTGATATAAGGATTGCCACTCCTGCTTTCTTCTGATGTCCATTAGCATGGTAAATTCTTTTCCACCCCCTCACTTTAAATCTGGAGGTGTCTTCGGGCTTAAAATGTGTTTCTTGGAGGCAACATATAGATGGGTTTTGTTTTTTTATCCATTCTGATACCCTGTGTCTTTTGACAGGGGCATTTAGCCCATTCACATTCAGGGTAACTATTGAGAGATATGAATTTAGTGCCATTGTATTGCCTGTAAGGTGACTGTTACTGTATATGGTCTCTGTTCCTTTCTGATCTACCACTTGTAGGCTCTCTCTTTGCTTAGACGACCCCTTTCAAGATTTCCTGTAGAGCTGGTTTGGTATTTGCAAATTCTTTCAGTTGTTGTTTGTCCTGGAAGCTTTTAATCTCTCCTTCTATTTTCAATGATATCCTAGCTGGATATAGTATTCTTGGCTGCATGTTTTTCTCGTTTAGTGCTCTGAAAATATCATGCCAGCTCTTTCTGGCCTGCCAGGATCTGTGGATAAGTCAGCTGCCAATCTAATATTTTTACCATTGTATGTTACAGACTTCTTTTCCCGGGCTGCTTTCAGGATTTTCTCTTTGTCATTGAGACTTGTAAATTTTACTATTAGGTGACGGGGTGTGGGCCTATTCTTATTGATTTTGAGGGGCATTCTCTGAACCTCCTGAATTTTGATGCTCGTTCCCTTTGCCATATTGGGGAAATTCTCCCCAATAATTCTCTCCAGGATACCTTCTGCTCCCCTCTCACTTTCTTCTTCTTCTGGAATCCCAATTATTCTAATGTTGTTTCGTCTTATGGTGTCACTTATCTCTCGAATTCTCCCCTCGTGGTCCAGTAGCTGTTTGTCCCTCTTTTGCACAGCTTCTTTATTCTCTGTCATTTCGTCTTCTATATCACTAATTCGTTCTTCTGCCTCATTTATCCTAGCAGTTAGAGCCTCCATTTTTGATTGCACCTCATTAATAGCTTTTTTGATTTCACCTTGGTTAGATTTTAGTTCTTTTATTTCTCCAGAAAGGGCTTTTATATCTCTCGAGAGGTTTTCTCTAATATATTCCATGCCTTTTTTGAGCCCGGCTAGAACCTTGAGAATTGTCATTCTGAACTCTAGATCTGACATATTACCGATGTCTGTATTGATTAGGTCCCTAGCCTTCTGTACTGCCTCTTGTTCTTTTTTTTGTGTTGAATTTTTACGTCTTGTCATTTTGTCCAGATAAGAGTAAATGAAGGGGCAAGTAAAATACTAAAAGGGTGGCAACAACCCCAGGAAAATATGCTTTAACCAAATTAGAAGAGATCCAAAATCGTGAGTGGGGAGAAAGGGGATAAAAAGAGGTTCAAAAAGGAAGAAAGAAAAAAGAAAAAAAAGAAAAGAAAAGAAAAGAAAAGAAAGGAATATTTTTAAAAAAAGAAAACACCTAAGAAAAATGTAAATATATATATATATATATATATATATATATATATATATATATATATTAGATAAACTAGAAAAAATCGTTAAAAAAGAAAAAGGTAACAGTTAAAAAAAAAAATTTTACCCGAAGGCGAGAAAAGAAAAAAAAATGAAAAAGAAAAAATTAAATTAACTGCAAGACTAAAAAAAATCACAGGAAAAAAGCCATGAGTTCCGTGCTTGGCTTTCTCCTCCTCTGGAATTCTGCTGCTCTCCTTGGTATTGAAACCGCACTCCTTGGTAGGTGAACTTGGTCTCGGCTGGATTTCTTGTTGATCTTCTGGGGGAGGGGCCTGTTGTAGTGATTCTCAAGTGTCTTTGCCCCAGGCGGAATTACACCGCGGGGTGAGTAATCCGCTCGGGATTGCTTTCAGGAGCTTTTGTTCCCTGAGCGCTTTCCGTAGAGTTCCAGAGGACGGGAATACAAATGGCGGCCTCCTGGTCTCCGGCCCGGAGGAGCCGAGAGCCCAGGGCCCCACTCCTCAGTGCGCCCTCAGAGAACAGCGCCCAGTTACTCCCGTCTGCCTGACCTCCGGCCGCGCTCCGAGCTCACCGTGCCTGCGACCGGTTCAAGGTAACACGGAGCTGCGAGATTACTGTTGGCTCTGTCTCTGTAGCCGGCTTTCCCGTCCCAATACCCGCAAACTCTGCGACACCCAGACACCCCCGATCCTTCTGTGACCCTGCGGGACCTGAGACCACGCTAACCCCGCGTGGGCTTCGCCCCGGTTTAGCCTCTGGAGCGATGTCCCTCAGGGAACAGACTTTTAAAAGTCCTGATTTTGTGCGCGGTTGCTCCGCCCCTTGCCGGGAGCCGGCCCCTCCCCCCGGGGTCTATCTTCCCGTCGCTTTGGATTCACTTCTCCGCCGGTCCTACCTTTCAAAAAGTGGTTGTTTTTCTGTTTCCAGAATTGCTGTTCATCTTCTCTTCGATCTGCCGATGGATTTTCAAGTGTTTGCAATCTTTAGATAAGCTATCTAGCTGATCTCCGGCTAGCTGAAGCAGTCTCAGCTTGCTACTTCTAGGCCATCTTGACTCCTCCTCCTGAAAGCCTCTCTTTAGGAGAACCCTTCAGGGCCCCAGTGCCACCGCTTCATTCCAAGGTCTCCATAGACACAAAACCATATTAGGACACATCCACGGGAGAGTCCATTTCAACTGAGCCTCCTAGGTTGCTCCGCTGATCCAGCAGATCTAACCTGTCTTGTTGCTTGTAGACAATTGGAATGCGAGGTGGTCTACCCAGCCATCCATCCTTAGAACCCTGCTCAGAATCGTTGTCCTGGAGCCAACCAACAGGTCTCAATTGTCCTGCAGAAGAATCTTTGCAATTCGGAGATTCTCACAACTCCCATCGTGGGAAAACCGTCATGGCCTCGTGATCGAACCACCCTTCAAGAAGGGGCCATCAGGGACAGAATGTCTAACCTGAGCGATCGTCTGATCCTCGCCCTGACTTCAGATGCACGAGATCTCGATTCAGGTCTGGAGATTGTGCCTGCCATATCCTAACCCAGAATCCTAGGCCTAGCTTGGGTTCTCAGAAATCCGTGCTCAAACTACTGGCCCACAACCCTCCATTTGGCAATCCAGAACTACAATGCAGCACTCTGCCTGCCCACCAGAAGAATATCATTGCCCTCTGGGGCTAACCAGAACCCGCAAATGAGGATCAACGGGACACGCCATTCGGCTATACCCCAAATATATAGGCTGACCTGGGCACTAATGCCCTTTCTGACATAGCCTGAGCCTGGACCTCCTGGCCCCACCGAGACAGTAGGCCGCACACTGAGCACATCGGACCCGCCATGGCCTTACATTGTCATCTCTTATCAAGCTCGGTTTTCAGGCTTCAGAACCTAGACCTTATCTCCAATCACGGCCCGGGTTTGAAAATGATGCAGAAATCAGAACTCTTTCCCCATGGCAAGAAACCTTGTGGTTGGCATGTTGTCCCAGGTTCAGTGTAGTTGAAACAACTGTGGCCCATGAGGCCCCGCCCATGCTTGCGGGCCACGTTGGTCACAAACACACATTGTGACCCTCAGCCTGCGCCCAGGCCTCAGGTAAGGCATCTCAGTGGCTGGATGGAGAGACAGCATATTGGGCTTGCCATGCCCCTAGGCCCCAATTTTTAAACATAGTTCGGGTTGTCCCTTGACTCTTCCCCAGGGCTCTGCTTTGGAATTCCTCTTTTGTTGGGACACCTGAGGTAACAAACCTGAAAGGAGTCCTCCCATCCCACAGATTGACGAAAAACAATTGGGATCGGGCCAAGTACACAGAGAGCAAGATTCGTCCATGGCCCCTGCGACCTCCCCAACATTCAACAGCCATCGCTGATACAAAATCCAGAGAGAAAAGCCTGAGCACTCGCCTCAGACTCGCTCATTCTTCATATCCTGAAGAGTTGTTCAGATAAGAACTTACACGGCACTCGAATGCACTCAAAATATATAGTCTAACCTGGGCACTAATGCACTGTCTGACAACCTGAGCCCTGACATCGTGACCAACACCCAGACACCTGACCGCACACTGAGCACATCAGACCCACCATGGCCTCAGGTCATCATCTCATCCCTACCTGAGTTTTCAGGCTTCAGAACCTAGACCTTATCTCCAAGAACTGCCCAGGGGAGACTGTGATGCAGAATCAGAACTCTTCCTTACCCATGGCAAGAAACATTGTGGTTGGCATTTTGTCCAACGTTCAGTGTAGGAGAAACCAGCATCACACTGAGGACCCGCCCAACTTTGAGTGCGACGAGGGCATAAACACGCATTGTGACCCTCAGCGTGAGTCCTGTCCTCTAGTACCTCCTCTCAGTGGCTGGACCATTAGATGTCATAATGGGCTTGACAAGTCCCTAGGCCCCAATTTTTAACCAGATTTCTGGTTGTCCAGTCGCCCCTCCCCAGGGCTCTACTCTGGAATCCCTCATTTCGTGGGACACCTGAGGTTGAAAAACAAAACCAAACAAATCAACAATAACAGAAGAACGGATCTTCCATCCCACAGAATCACCCCAAACTCTTTGGACAGGGCCAAATTCCCAGAGAGTAAGACTCGTCATTTCCCATGTAGTCACCTGGAAATTTCACGGCCATGAGTGACACGATATCCAGAGACAAAAACTTGAGCAAGAACCTCACACTCGCCCTTTCTCATATCCCGAAGTGTTCTCCTCATGGTCTGTAGATCAGTCCTGCCATACCTATGACCCTAAATAAAGCCGAGTTTGTGTTTTCAGACAACTGTCCAAACAGCCCTGGCCTACACACCCTACGGGCTCAGGCCCCTAGAGCCAAACCTAACGACTGTGCTTTCCCTCTCCAAGGGAATTTTATGTGTCCATTCCAATGGCCACAACCCTACTAAGAGTATAATCCTCCAAAGTCCCTTAGTCTATCCCATTATTTGTGGCTTCCCAGGACATCAGGGGCAATCTGGGCCCATCTAAGCACCTACGTGCACTCATTCCGTAGACTGATGTCCCCAGAGGTAAAAAGGAACGAACAGGCCACTAGGCACCTTTCGGTTCCATTGGTTTGGCTTCCAGGCATCTCTCCTCAGAGGCCTGGATTTCAATAACAGCATATGGCTGTTTCTTGACTCACCCATCAGAACAAATCTCATCTAACTTGGGAAAATTGCACGATGGAGCTGTGTGAAAGCCTCTCTTTAGTAGAAACCTTCAGGTACCCAGTGCCACCGCTTCATTCCAAGGTCTCCATAGACACAACATCATATTAGGACACATCAACGGGAGAGTCCATTTCAACTCAGCCTCCTCGGTTGCTCCCCCAGATCCAGCAGATCTATCCTATCTTGTTGCTTCGAGACAATTGGAATGAGAGGTGGGCAACCCAGCCATCCATCCTTAGAACCCAGCTCGGAATCGTTGACCTGGAGCCAACCAACAGGTCTCAATTGTCCTGCAGAAGAATCTTTGCAGTTGGGAGCTTCTCACAACTCCCATCGTGGGAAAACCCCCATGGCCTCGTGATCCAACCCCCCTTCAAGAATGGGCAATCAGGGACAGACTGTCCAACCTGAGCGATCATCTGATCTTTGCCCTGACTTCTGATACACGAGATCTCGATTCAGGTCTGTAGATTGTGCCTGCCATATCCTCACTCAGAAACCTAGGCCTATCTTGGTTTCTCAGACTTCCGTCCTCAGACTACTGGCCCACAAGCCCTCCAGTTTGGCAATCCAGAACTACAATGCAGCACTCTGCCTGCCTCCAGAATAAAAACATTACACTCTGGGGCTACCCAGAAACCCGAAATGAGGATCAACATGCACGACATTCGGCTGTACCCCAAATATATATGCTGACCTGGGCACTAATGCCCTTTCTGACACAGCCTGAGCCTGGACCTCCTGGCCCCACCCAGACAGCTGGCCGCACAGTGAGCACATCAGACCGGCCATGGCCTTAGGTCGTCATCTCTTCTCAACCTCGGTTTTCAGGCTTCAGAACCTAGACCTTATTTCCAATCGATGCCCAGGTTAGAAAATGATGCCGAAATCAGAACTCTTTCCCCATGCAAGAAACCTTGTGGTTGGCATGTTGTCCAAGGTTCAGTGTCGTTGAAACCAGTGTGGCCCATGAGGCCCCGCCCATGCTTGCGGGCCACATTGGTCACAAACAAACATTGTGACCCTAGCCTGAGCCCAATCCTCAGGTAAGGCCTCTCAGTGGCTGGATGGAGAGACAGCATATTGGGCTTGCCATGCCCCTAGGTCCCAAATTTTAACCATAGTTCGGGTTGTCCCTTCACTATTCCCCAGGGCTCTGCTTTGGAATTCCTCTTTTGGTGGGAAACCTGAGGTAACAAACCTGAAAGGAGTACTCCCAATCCACAGATTGACGAAAAACAACTGGGATCGGGCCAAATCCACAGAGAGCAAGATACATCCATGGCCCATGAGTCCTCCCCAACATATCACGGCCATCGCTGATGGAAAATCCAGAGACAAAAGACTGAGCACGCGCCTCAGACTCGCTCATTCTACATATCCGGAAGAGTTTTTCAGATAAGAACCTTCAAGGCACTCGAAGGCACCCAAAATATATAGTCAAAACTGGGCACTAATGCACAGTCTGACAACCTGAGCCCGGACCTCGTGACCAACACCCACACAGCTGACCGCACACTGAGCACATCAGACCCGCCATGGCCTTAGGTCATCATCTCTTCCCTACCTCAGTTTTCAGGCTTCAGAACCTAAACCTTATCTCCAATCTCTGCCCAGGGGTGACTGTGATGCAGAAATCAGAACTCTTCCTTACCCATGGCAAGAAACATTGTGGTTGGCATGTTGTCCAACGTTCAGTGTAGTAGAAACCAGCATTCAACCTGAGGCCCCGCCCATTCTTGAGTGCGACAGGGCATAAGCACACATTGTGACCCTCAGCGTGAGTCCTGTCCTCTAGTAGGTCCTCTCAGTGGCTGGACCATTAGATGTCATAATGGGCTTGACATGTCTCTAGGCCCAAATTTTTAACCAGATTTCTGGTTGTCCAGTCGCCCCTCCCCAGGGCTCTGCTCTGGAATCCCTCATTTGGTGGGACACCTGAGGTTGAAAAATAAAACAAAACAAATCAACAACAACAGAACAACGGACTTCTTCCTTCACACAGAATGACCCCAAACTCTTTCGACGGGGCCAAAGACCCAGAGAGTAAGACTCGTCCATTTCCCATGAAGTCACCCGGAAATTTCACGACCACGAGTGACACGATATCCAGAGACAAAAACTAGAGCAAGAGCCTCACACTCGCCCTTTTTTCATATCCCGAAGAGTTCTCCTCATGGTCTGTAGATTAGTCCTGCCATACCTTTGACCCGAAAAACAAGCCGAGTTTGTGTTTTCAGACAACTGACCAAACAGCCCTGGCCTAAACACCCTTCAGGCTCAGGCCCCTGGAGCCAAACATGACGACTGTGCTTGCCTTCTCCAAGGGAATTTTATGTGCCCATTCCAATGGCCACAACCCTACTAATAGGATAAACCTCCAAAGTCCCTGAGGCCATCCCAATATTTGTGGCTTCCCAGGACAAACAGGGGCAATCTGGGCCCATCTGAGCACCTATCGGGACTCAGACCCATAGACTGAAGTCCCCAGATTTAAAAAGGAACGAACAGGCCCATAGGCACTTATTGGATCCATTGCTTTGGTTTCCAGGCATCTCTCCTTAGAGATCCTTAGAACCCTTAGCACCCTGCTCTTGCATCGTTCCTTATTGGACATCCTTGAGCCATCCAGGAGGCCTCGACTGTCCCACAGGAGTCCTTGTGCATGGACCACCTCACAACTCATATCATGGAAAGCTTCCAAGGTCAAATGATACCCCCAATCTTCATGAAGGCGGATCATGTAAAGAAACTCTAACCTGAGCCAACGGCTGATCTTCGCCTTGACTTCAGATGCACGAGATCTTGATTCAGCTCTTCAGAGTGTACCTGCTGTGCCCTCACCCCAAAACCTAAGCATAGCTAGTGTTCTCAGACTTCCGTCCTCACTCTCCTGGACCACACGCCCTCCATTTTGGGATTTCCGATGACACAGTGATGCACTCTGCCTGCCCTCTAGAAGAAATACGTTGCCCTATGGGTCTACCTAGAAACCTCAAATGAGTATAAACCTGCATGCCACTCAACTGTACACCAATTATATAGTCGAGCCTGTGCACTAATGCCCTGTCTGACACAACCTGAGGCCTGAATTCCCAAACGACACCCAGACAGCTTGCCGTACACTGAGAACATCTGAACTGCCATGGCCTTAGGTTGCCATCTCTTTCCAACCTGGTTTTCAGGCTACAGAAACCTAGACCTTATCTCTACTCATTTCCCATGGGTGAACGTGATGCAGAAATCATAACTCCTCCTTCCCTCTCGCCAGAATCTTGTGGTTGGCATCTTATCCAAAGTTCAGTGTAGGACCACTGTAGGGCCTACAGGAGTAGCAGTAGGGCCCCTGAGGGTAGTGTAGTGTCCCTGAGGCCCTGCCCATGCTCAAGAGATGCGGTGGGCACAAACACACATTGGGACCCTCAGTTTGAACCCTGTCCTCAAGTAAAGCCACAGTGGCTGGACCATGAGCCTGCATATGGGTCCTGCCATGCCTCAAGTCACCCAATCTTAACCAGAGGTAGAGACATCTAGTCACCCCTACTCAGGGCTCTGCTCTGGAATCCCTCTTTGGTGGACATTTGAGGTAAGTAAACACAGAAAGGATTCCTCCCACCCACAGAATGACCCCAATCACTTGGGATCAGGTCATCCCCAGATAGAAAGACTTTTCCATGGCCCATGAGGCCAGCCCGACATTCCAAGGACACGATTGACACAAATTCCAGATACATAAGCCTCACCCTTAGGTCATAGCCCAAAAAATTCTCCTCATAATCTGTAGATCGGGCCTGCCATACCTAGGTCCCCAAACCTAAGCCGAGTTTGGGTTTTCAGACTTCTATCCTGACATCCCTGTCCCACACACCCTCCAGGCTGAGGCCCCTGGAGCCACACCTCAGGACTGTGCCTGCCCTCACCAAGGAAATTCTTCCCATTCCATTGGCCACAACCCTACAGATTAGGAGAAACTTCCAAAGACCCAGAGGCCATTCCAATAGTGTAGGCCGCCCAGTACAAAGAGGGGTGATCTGTCACGAGCTGAGCAACGACCTCAACTCACCCGTAGACAGATATCCCAAGAGAAAGGTATTAAACTGGACAGGCCCCTAGAACGTAATTGGTTCCATTGCTTTTGTTTCTAAGCATCTCTCCTCCGAGGCCTGTTTTCTAATACCAGCATATGGGGGATTCCAGAGATACCAATCAGAACAAATCTTGTCTCCACATGGGAAACTTATCCTTTGGAGCTCTGTAAAAACCTCCAGTTAGGAGAAACCTTCAGGTAACCGGAGCCACCGCCCTATTCCAAGGTCTCCATGGACACAAACCCGCATTATGACCATTCGGCAGGAGAGTACATTTCAACTCAGCCCTGTTGATTACTCCCCCAGAGCCAGAATATCAAACCTGCCTTGTCGCTAGGAGACAACTTGAATGCAAAGCAGACTCTCTAGGCATCCATCGATGGAATCCTGCTCTGGCGCCGTTCCATATGGGATGTCCTGGGAGCCTTCCAACAGGTCTTGACTGTCCCGCAGAAGGAATCCTTGCAGATTGGAGCATCTCACAACTCCTATCGTGGGAAAACCTACATGGCCTCATGAGATGCTACCCTTCATAAAGGGGCCATTTTGGACAGAAACTCCAACCTGAGCCAACTACTGATCCATTGCTTTGGCTTCTATGTATCTCTCCTCAGAGGCCTTGTTTCCAATATCAGAATATGGAGGTTTCCTAAGGAAACAATCAGAACAGATCTCATCTCCACATGAGAAACTTGCTCTTTGTAGCTGTGTCAATACCTCAGGTTAGGAGGATCCTTCAGGGCGCTGGCACCATGGCCCAATTCCAAGGTATCCAAGGACACAAAATTACATTATGATCCATCCTCAGGAGAGTCCATTTCAAATCAGCCGCCTCGGCTGCTCACCCAGAGCCAGCAGATCAAACCTGCCTTGTCACTAGGAGACAGTTGGAATGCGAGGTGGGCTGCCCAGGCATCCATCCTTAGAACCCTGCTCTGGAGAATTTCTTTATGGGACGTCTTGAATCCAACCAACGTGTCCTGACTGTCTCGCAGAATGAATCCTTGTGGTTTGAAGCATCACACAATCCCACTGTGAGAAAACCTCCATTTACTCATGATGCCCCACACCTTCATAAATGGGCCATCATGGACAGAAACTCCATCCTAAGCCAAAGTCTGATCCGCGCCCTGAATTCAGAAGCACGAGATCTCGATTCAGCACTTGAGAGAGTGCCTGCTGTGGCCTCGCCCCGAAACCTAAGCCTAACTTGTGTTCTCAGACTTCCGTCTTCACAATCCTGGCCACACCCCTCCAGTTTGGCAATTCTGGAGACACAATGCAGCACTCTGCCTGCCCTCCAGAAGAAAAATGTTGCCCTATAGGGCTAACCAGAAACGCCAAATGAGTAACAACCTGCATGCCACTCCACCATACCCCAATTATACAATCTAGCCTGTGCACTAAAGCCCTGTCTGACACAGCCTGAGGGCAGACCTCCAGTCCAACACCCAGACAGCTGGCCGTACACTGAGCATATCAAAACCACAATGGCTTTCGGCCATCATCTCTACCCAACCTCAGTTTTCACCTTCAGAACCTAGACCTTATCTCCACTCACTGCTCAGGAGTGAACGGGATACAAGAATCAGAACTTCTCCTTCGCCATGGCAAGAAACCTTGTGGTTGGCATGTGGTCCAACGTTCATTGTAGGAGAAAGCAGCATGGACTATGAGGCCCCACCTATCCCTGAGGGCTACAATTTGCACAAACACACATTGTGTCCCTCAGCCTGAGCCCTATCCTCATGTAAAGCCTCTTAGTGACTGGAACAACAGCCCACATATGGGGCCTGCCAAGCCCCTAGTCCCCCAATCTCAACCAGAGTTACAGATGTATAGTCACCCCTACTCAGGGCTCTGCTCTGGAATCCCTCTTTGGTGGGACACCTGAGGTAAAAAAAAAATACAGAAAGGACTCTTCCCATCCACAGAATGATCCCAACCACTTGGGATCAGGCCAAATCACCAGAGAAAGACTTGTCCATGGCCCTTGAGGACACCCCGACATTCCACGGCCACCGTAGGCACAAAATCCAGAGACAAGAGCCTGAGCAAATGCCACATCCTCGCCCTTTGTTCATAGCCCGGAAAATTCTCATGGTCTGTAGATCGAGCCTTCATACATACATCCCCAAACCTAAGCTGAGTTTGTGTTTTCAGACTTCTGTCCCCACAGTCGTGGCCCACACCATCCAAGCTGGGGCCCCTGGAGCCTCACCTGAGGACTGTGGCTTCCCTCTCCAGAGGAATTCTGCCATTTCCATTGGCCACAACCCTATAGATTAGGAGAAACCTCCAAACTCCCCGAGGCCATCCCAATAGTTTTGGCTGCCCAGGACAAACAAGGATGATCGTTCACAAGTTAGGAAACTACCTCCACTCAGACCCAGAGACAGATATCCCCATAGTATAAGATTGAACTGGACAGGCACTTAGGCCCTAATCAGATCCATTGCTTTTGTTTCCAGGCATCTCTCCTCAGAGGCCTGGTTACCAATAACAGCATATGGGGGATTACTGAGTTACTCATAGAAAAATCTCGTCTCCACATAGGAAATGTACTCTTTGGAGCTCTATAAAAACCTCTGTTTAGGAGAATCTTTCAGGGCCCCGGATCAAGCGCCCCATTCCAAGGTCTCCATGGACTTAAACCCACATTATGATCTATCCTCGGTAGAGTCCATGTCAACTCATCCCCCTTGGTTTCTCCCCCAGGGCCTGCAGATCAAATCTGCCTTGTTGCTAGGAGACAACTAGAATGGGAGGCGGGCTGCCCAGGCATCCATCCTTAGAACCCTGCTCTGGATAACTTCCTTATGGGATGTCCTGGAGCCATCCAGCAGGTCTCGACTGTCCCACGGAAGGAATCATTGCGGTTTGGAGCATCTCACAATTCCCATCGTGGGAAAACCTCCATGGCCTCGTGACACCCTCCCCTTCATGAAGGGGCTGTCATGGACAGAAACTCCAACCTGAGCCAACGTCTGATCCTACCTCTGTCTTCAGGTACACGGGATCTCGAATCATCTCTGCAGAGGGTTCCTGCCGTCCCCTCACCCCGAAATCTAAGTCTGGCTTGTGTTCTCAGAATTTTTTCCTCACACTCCTGGCCCACAAGCCTTCCACTTTGGGAATTCTGGAGCCACTATGTGGCACTGTGTCTTCCTTCCAGAAGAAAAACGTTGCCCTCTGGGGCTACCCAGTAACCACAAATGAGTACCAACCTGCACGAAACTCGACTGCACCCCAATGATACAGTCTAGCCTGGGCACTAATTCCCTGTCTGCCATAGCCTGACCCTGCACCTCCCAACCCACACTCAACAGCTGGCCGAACACTAGCACATCAGTCACACCATGGCCTTAGGTCTTAATCTCTTCCCCACCTCAGTTTTCAGGCTTCAGAACCTAGACCTTAAATCCAATCACAGTACAGGAGTGAAAGTGTTGCAGAAATTAGAACTCCTTCTACCCATGGCCAGAAAACTTGTGGTTGCCATATTGTGCAACGTTCAGTGTAGGAGAAACCAGCATGGTACATTAGGCCACGCCCTGACTTGAGGGGCTCCTTGGGCACAAAAACACATTGTGAAAATCAATGTGAGCCCTATGCTCAAGGAAGGCCTCTCAGTGTCTCGACCAAGAGCCCACATATGGGGCTTGCCATGTTCTTAGGTCCCAATGTTAAACAGAGTTCTGGTTTCCAGTCGCCCCTCCCCAGGACTCTGCTGTGGAATCCCTCTTTTGGTGGTCCACCTGAGGTAAAAAAAAAAAAAATCAGAAAGGCCTCCTCCCTCCCACAGAATAACCCCAAACTCTTGGGATTGGGTCAAATCCCCAGAAAGGGAGCCTCATCGATGGCCCATGAGGACACCCGGACATTCCATGGCAATCGGTGACACATATCCAGAAAAAAATAAGCATGAGCAAGCACCTCACTTTCACCCTTTGTTCATATCCCGAAGAGTTCTCCTCACGGTCTATATATCAGGCCGGCCATACCTACAGACCCAAACCTAAGTGGAGTTTGTGTTTTCAGACTTTTGTCCAAATAGCCCAGGACCACACACGCTCCACACTTGGGTCCCTGGAGCCACACCTCAGGACTGTGCTTCCCTTTCAAGAGAATTCTTCCCATTCCATTGGCCACAACCTTGCAAATTAGGAAAAACCTCCAAATTACCGAGGCCATCCCAATAGTGTAGGCCGCCCAGGACAAACAGGTGTGATCTCAATCCAGCTGAGCAACTACCTCAACTCAGACAAAAGATGTCCCAGGGGAAGAATATTGAACCGGACAGGCCCCTAGGCCCTAATCAGATCCATTGCTTTGGTTTCCAGGCATCTCTCCACAGAGGCCTCATTTCCAATACCAGCAAATGGTGGTTTCCTGAGGCACCAATGAGAACAAATCTCGTCTCCCCATGGAAAACTTGCTCATTGGAGCTTTGTTATAACCTCTGGTTAGGAGAATCCTTCAGGGCCCTGGTGCCAGTGCCCCATACCAAGGTCTCAATGGACTCAAACCAACATTAAGACCATCCTCAGGAAAGTCCATTCCAACTCACTTAAGACCATCCTCAGGAAAGTCCATTTCAACTCAGCCCCCTCTGATGCTACCCCAAGCCAGCAGATCAAACGTTTCTTGTTGCTAGGAGACAATTAGAATTGAGGCTGTCTGCCCAGGCATCCATACTTAGAACCCTGTTCTGGGAAAATAACTCATGAGACGTCCTGGAGCCATCCAACAAATCTTAATTGTCCCACAGAAGGAATCCTTGCGGTTTGGAGCATCTCACAACTCTAATAGTGGGAAAATCCACATGGCCTCATAATGCCCCCCACCCCTCATGAAGGGGCCAACATGGACAGAAACTCCAACCTGAGCCAAAGTCTGATCCTCGACCTGACTTCAGACTCATGAGATCTCAGTTCAGCTCTGCAGAGTGTGCCTGCCATGTCCATTCCATGAAATCTAAGCCTAGCTTGTGTTCTCAGACTTCCGTCCTCACTCTCCTGGCCCACAAGCCCTCCAGTTTGGGAATTCTGAAGCCACAATGCAGCACTCTGCCTGCCCTCCAGAAGAAAAACTTTGCCCTATGATGCTAATAAGAAACCCCAAATGATTATCTAATGCATGCCACTCGAGTATAAAGCAAATATAAGGCCTACCCTGAATACTAATGCCTTGTCTGGCACAGCCTGAGACAAGACATCCCAAACGACACCTAGACAGCTGGCTCCAACCTGGACACAAGGGACCTGCTATGGCTGTAGTTCGTCATCTCTTCCCAACCTCGGTTTTCAGGCTTCAGAACCTAGACCTTATCTCCAATCACTGTCCAGGGGTGAACGTGATGCAGAAATTAGAATTCCTCCTTCCCCAGGGCCAGAAACCTTGTGGTTGGCATGTTGTCCAACGTTCAATGTGGGTAAACCTGCATTGTCAGAAAGGCCACGCCAGTGCTTGAGGGCCGCCTAGGGCACACACATGCATTGTGACCTGTAGGGTGAGTCCCATATTAAACTAACGCCTCTCAGTGGCTGGACCAAGATCCTGCATATGGGGTTTGTAATATTCATAGGCCCCCAGGCTTAACCAGAGAGCGAGTATTCCAGTTGTCAGTACCCACTGCTATGCTCCAGAATCCCTCTACTGGGGGGACACATGAAGCAGAAAACAGGACTCTTCCCTTCCCACAGAATGACCCCAAACTCTTGGGGGCTGGACAAACTACCAGAGAGGGAGACTTCTATGACCCATGAGGCAACTCCTACATTAAACGGCCATTGTGGACAAAATATCCAGAGACAAAAGACTGAGCGACTGCCTCCCTCTCACCCTTCTTTCATATCCAGAGGAGCTCCCCTCACGGACTGTAGATCAGGCCTGCCATAACCTCGGCCCCAAACCTGAGCTGAGTTTGGGTTTTTGGATGTCTGTCTGCACAGCCGTGGCCCACACCGCCTCCAGGCTGGGGTCTCTGGAGCCACACCACAGATCTGTGCCTGCTCTCTCCTAAGAAACTGCCCATTCCATTGGCCACAACTCTACAAAATAGTAGAAACCTCAAGGTCCCCAAGGACATCCCACTACCGCAAGCCGCACTGGACAAACTGGGGCATTATGACACCAGCTGAGCAACTACTACCTCCATGCAGACACACAGACTGATATCCGCAGAGACAGAAGATTGAACCAGACAGGCCCCTAGGCCCTATTATGAACTCTGGATTTGGTGTCCAGGTATCACTCCTCAGAGGCCTGGGTTGGAAGACCAGCATATGGGGCTATCCTGAGGCACCAGACAGAACACCTCTCATCTCCACATGGAAAGCTTCCTTGTTGGAGTTGTGTCAAACCCTTCGGGTTGGAGAATCCTGCAGAGTCCCTTAGCTACTGCCACATTCCAAGGTCTCCATGGCCACCAACCCACATTATGACTCATCCTCAGGAAAGTCCATTTAAACTCAGCCTTCTGGGTAGCTCACCCAAGAGCCCGCAGATTGAGCGTGCCTTGTCTCGACCAGGCAATGGGAAGGTGAGTTGGCGTTTCTCGGCATCCATGCTTAGGCCCCTGCTCTCGAGTCTTTCTGTATGGGGCATCCTGGAACCATCCAATAGTACTCGACTGTCCTGAAGAAGGAAACTTTGAAGTTTGGAGCAGCTCACAACTCCCAGCGTAGGGAAAACTCCCTGGCCTCATGACGCCCCCACCCCCTTCAGGAAGGGGCCGTCATGGACACAAACTCCAGCTTGAGGCAACATCTGATATATGCCCTGACTTCAGATGCAGGAGATCTCGATTCAGCCTCTGCACAGTGGGCCCAAACCTCGTGCTACCTTGTGTTTTCAGACTTCCTTCCTCACACTCCTGGCAAACATGTCCTCAAGACTTGGAATTCTGGAACCAAAATGCAGCCCTATGCTGGCTCTCCAGAATAAAAACGTTGCTCTATGAGGATCTCCATAAACCTAAAATGTGGATCAACCTGCTCGGTTCTCGACCTCACCCCAATTGGATTGTTCGGGTTGTCCATTCATCCCTCCCCAGAGCTCTGCTTTGGAATCCCTCTTTTGGTGGGACACCTGAGGTAACAAAACTAAAAGGACTCCTCCCATCCTTCAGATTGACCCAAAACAATTGGGATTGGACCAAATTCACAGAGAGGAAGTCTCGTCCATGGCCCATGAGGCCTCCCCGAGATTCCACAGCCATCGTTGACAACAAATCCAGAGACAAACTTCTGAGCAAGCAGACTCGCTCTATTGTCGTTTCCCGAAGAGTTCTCCTCACGGTCTGTAGATCGGGCCTGCCATACCTACTTCCCAAACCTAAGCCGAGTTTGTGTTTTCAGACTTCTGTCCCCACATTCCTGGCCCACAGACCCTTCAGGCTGGGGCCCATGGAGCCACACATCAGGACTGTGCCAGTCCATACCACGGGAATTCTCCCCATTCCATTGTCCACAATCGTACAAATTAGGAAAAACCTGCAGAGTCCCCAAGGACATTATAATAATGTTGGCCGCCCAGGTCAAACAAGGGTCATCTGAAACCAGCTGAGCATCTACCTCTACTCAGCGTAGATGGATGTCCCCAGAGAAGAAGATTGAATCAGACAGGCCCCTAGGCCTGAATCAGATTCATTGCTTTCGGTTACAGGTATCTCTCCTCAGAGGCCTGGTTTCCAATATTAGCATATGGGGATTTCATGAGGCAGCAATCAGAACAAATCTCTTCTCCACATGGGAAAATTATCCTTTGAAGATGTCTCAAAACCTCCAGTTAGGAGAATCCTTCAGGGCCTGTGTGCCACTGTCCCATTACAAGGTCTCTATGGACCAAAATCCACATTAGAACCCATCCGCAGGAAATTCCATTTCAACTCAGCTCCCTTGGTTGCTCCCCCAGAGCGAGCAGACTGAACCTGTCTTGACTAGGAGACAATTGGAATGCGAGGCGGGCTGCCCAACCATCCATCCTTAGAGCTCTGCTCTGGCGTCGTTCCGTATGGGATGTCCTGGAGCCATCCAACAGGTCTCAAATGTCCAGCAAAAGAAATCCTTGAGTTTTGGAGCATCTCACAACTCCCAACCTGGGAAAATCTAGATGGCTTTGTGATGCCCCCCCCATTTATGAAGGGGAAATCATGGACAGGAACTCCAACCTAAGACAACGTCTGATCTACACCCTGAATTCAGATGCACGAGATCTCGATGCAGCTCTGCAGAGAGTGCTTTCCTTGCCCTCGCCCTGAAACCTATGACTAGCTTGTGTTCTCAGACTTCCGTCCTCACACTCCTGGCCCCCAAGCCCTCACATTTGGAAATCCGGGAACCAAAATGAAGCATTCTGCTTGCCCTCCAGAAGAAAAATTTTGACCTATGGAGTTTCTCACATAACCCAAATGAGGATAGACATACACGGCACTCGAATGTACCCAAATTAGATAGTCTAACCTGGCCACTAATACACTGTCTGATACAGAGGGAGCCCGGAACCCTGACCAAAACCGAGACAGCTGACCGCACACTGAGAACATCACACCCGCCATGGTCTGAGCTCGTTATCTCTTCCCAACCTAACTTTTGAGGCCTCAGAACTTAGACCTTAACTACAAGCCCTGACAAGAGTTGACTGTGATGCAGAAATCAAACTTCTCCTTACCCATGGCAAGAAACCTTCTGGTTGGAAAGTTGTCCAACGATCAGTGTAGGAGATACCAGCATTAACCCTGGGCTCCGCACATTCTTGAGTGCAATGAGGGCATAAACACGCATTTTGACACTCAGCGTGAGTCCTGTCCTCTAGTAAGTCCTCTCAGTGGCTGGACCATTAGATGTCATAATGGGCTTGACATGTCCCTAGGCCCCAATTTTTAACCAGATTTCCGGTTGTCCAGTCGCCCCTCCCCAGGGCTCTACTCTGGAATCCCTCATTTGGTGGGACACCTGAGGTTGAAAAACAGAACAAAACAAATCAACAACAACAGAACAACGGAATTCTTCCATCCCACAAAATGACCCCAAACTCTTTGGAAGGGGCCAAACCCCCATGGAGTAAGACTCCTCCATTTCCCATGAAGTCACCCGGGAATTTCTCGACCATGAGTGACACGATATCCAGAGACAAAAACTTGAGCAAGAGCCTCACACTCGCCCTTTTTTCATATCCCGAAGAATTCTCCTCATGGTCCGTTCATCAGTCCTGCCATACCTATGACCCGAAACATAAGCAGAGTTTGTGTTTTCAGACAACTGTCTAAACAGCCCTGGCGTACACACCCTACAGGCTCAGGCCCCTGGAGCCAAACCCGACAACTGTGCTTGCCCTCTCCAAGGGAATTGTATGTGCCCATTCCAATGGCCACAACCATACTAAGAGGATAAACCTCCAAAGTCCCTGAGGCCATCCCAATATTTGTGTCTTCCCAGGACAAACAGGGGCAATCTGGGCCCAATGGGCACCTAACGGCACTCAGACCCGTAGACTGATATCCCCAGAGGTTAAAAGAACGAACAGGCCCCTAGGCACCTATCGGATCCATTGCTTTGGTTTCCAGGCATCTGTCCTCAGAGGCCTGGAATTGAATAACAGCATATGGCTGTTTCTTGACTCACCCATCAGAACAAATCTCATCTAAACCTGGGAAACTTGCACGATGGCTCTGTGTGAAAGACTCTATTTAGGATAACCCTTCAGGGCCCCAGTGCCACCGCTTCATTCCAAGGTCTCCATAGACACAAATCATATTAGGACACATCCACGGGAGAGTCCATTTCAACTCAGCCTCCTCGGTTGCTCCCCCAGATCCAGCAGATCTAACCTGTCTTGTTGCTTGGGGACAATTGGAATGCGAGGTGGCCTACCCAGGCATCCATCCTTACAACCCTGCTCGGAATTATTGTCCTGGAGCAAACCAACAGGTCTCAATTGTCCTGCTGAAGAATCTTTGCAGTTGGGAGCTTCTCACAACTCCCATCGTGGGAAAACCCCCATGGGGCCATGGCCCTTCAAGAAGGGGCCATCAGGGTCAGAATTTCCAACCTGAGCGATCGTCTGATCCTCGCCCTGAGTTCATATGCACGAGATATTGATTCAGGCCTGTAGATTGTGCCTGCCATCCTCAGCCAGAAACCTAGGCCTAGCTTGGTTTCTCAGACTTCCGTCCTCAGACGACTGGCCCACAAGCCCTCCAGTTTGGCAATCTAGAACTACAATGCAGCAATCTGCTTGCCCTCCAGAAGAAAAACATTGCCCTCCGGGGCTACCCAGAAACAACAAATGAGGATCAACCTGCCCAACATTCGGCTGTACCCCAAATATATAGGCTGACCTGGGCACTAATGCCCTTTCTGACACCGCCTGAGCCTGGACCTCCTGGACCAACCCAGACAGCTGGCCGCACACTGAGCACATCGGACCAGCCATGAACTTATGTCGTCATCTCTTCTCAACCCAGATTTTCAGGCTCAGAACCTAGACCTTATCTCCAATCACGGCCCGGGTTTGAAAATGCTGCAGAAATCAGAAGTCATTCCCCATGGCAAGAAACCTTGTGGTTGGCATGTTGTCCAAGGTACAGTGTAGTTGAAACCAGTGTGGCCCATGAGGCCTCGCCCATGCTTGCGGGCCACATTGGTCACAAACAAACATTGTGACCCTCAGCCTGAGGCCAGTGCTCAGGTAAGGCCTCTCAGTGGCTGGATGGAGACACAGCATATTGGGATTGCCATGCCCCTAGGCCCCAATTTATCACCTTAGTTCGGCTTCTCCCTTCACTCTTCCCCAGGGCTCTGCTTTGGAATTCCTCTTTTGGTGGGACACCTGATGTAACAAACCTGAAAGGAGTACTCCCATCCCACAGATTGACGAAAAACAATTGGGATCGGGCCAAATGCACAGAGAGCAAGACTCGTCCATGACCCATGAGGCCTCCCCAACATTCCACGGCCATCGCTGATACAAAATCCAGAGACAAAAGCCTGAGCACGCGCCTCAGACTCGCTCATTCTTCATATCCTAAAGAGTTCTTCAGATAAGAACCTACACGGCACTCGAATGCACCCAAAATATATAGTCTAACCTGGGCACAAATGCACTGTCTGACAACCTGAGCCCGGACCTCGTGACCAAGACCCAGACAGCTGACTGCACCCTGAGCACATCAGACCACCCATGGCCTTAGGTCATCATCTCTTCCCTACCTCAGTTTTCAGGCTTCAGAACCTAGACCTTATCTCCAATCACTGCCCAGGGGTGACTGTGATGCAGAAATCAGAACTCCCATGATGGCCCCTTCTTGAAGGGGGGGTGGATCACGAGGCAATGGGTGTTTTCCCACGATGGGAGTGTGAGAAGCTCCCAACTGCAAAGATTCTTCTGCAGGTCAATTGAGACCTGTTATTTGGCTCCAGGACAACAATTCCGAGCAGGGTTCTAAGGATGGATGGCTGGGTAGCCCACCTCGCATTCCAATTGTCTCCAAGCAACAAGACAGGTTAGATCTGCTGGATCTGGGGGAGCAACCGAGGAGGCTGAGTTGAAATGGATTCTCCCGTGGATGTGTCCTAATATGATTTTGTGTCTATGGAGACCTTGGAATAAAGCGGTGTCACTGGGTCCCTGAAGGGTTCTCCTAAAGAGAGGCTTACACACAGCTGCATTGTGCAAGTTTCCCATGTGTAGATGAGATTTGTTCTGATGGGTGAGTGAAGAAACAGCCATATGCTGTTATTGAATTCCAGGCCTCTGAGGAGAGATGCCTCAAAACCAAAGCACTGGATCCGTTAGCTGCCTAGGGGCCTGTTCGTACCTTTTTACCTCTGGGGACATCAGTCTACGGGTCTGAGTGCCGGAAGGTGCTCAGATGGGCCCCGATTGCCCCTGTTTGTCCTGGGAAGCCACAAATATTGGGATGGCCTCAGGGATTTGGAGGTTTATACTATTAATAGGGTTGTGGCCATTGGAATGGGCACATACAATTCCCTTGGAGAGGGCAAGCACAGTCGTCAGGTTTGGTTCCAGGGGCCTGAGCCTGTAGGGTGTGTAGGCCAGGGCTGTTTGGACAGTTGTTGAAAACACAAACTCGGCTTATGATTCGGGTCATAGGTATGGCAGGACTGATCTACAGAGTATGAGGAGAACTCTTCGGGATATGAAAAAAGGGCGTTTGTGAGTCTCTTGATCAAGTTTCTGTCTCTGGATATTATGTTACTCATGGTCGTGAAATTTCCGGGTGACTTCATGGTAAATGGAGGAGTCTTACTCTCTGGGTTTTGGCCCCGTCCAAAGAGTTTGGGGTCATTCTGTGGGATGGAAGAAGTCCGTTGTTCTGTTGCTGTTGATTTGTTTTGTTTTGTTTTATAAACTCAGGTGTCCCACCAAATGAGGGATTCCAGAGTAGAGCCCTGGGGAGGGGCGACTGGACAACCAAAAATCTGGTTAAAAATTGGGGCCTAGGGACATGTCAAGCCCATTATGACCTCTAATGGTCCAGCCACTGAGAGGACGTACTAGAGGACAGGACTCACGCTGATGGTCACAATGCGTGTTTATGCCCTCGTCGCACTCAAGAATGGGCGGGGCCTCAGGGTGAATGCTGGTTTCTCCTACACTGAACGTTGGACAACATGCCGACCAAAGGTTTCTTGCCATGGGTTAGGAAGAGTTCTGATTGCTGCATCACAGTCACCACTGGGCAGTGATTGGAGATAAGGTCTAGGTTCTGAAGCCTGAACTCTGAGGTAGGGAAGAGATGATGACATTAGGTCCTGGCGGGTCTGATGAGCTCAGTGTGCGGTCAGCTGTCTGGGTGTTGTTCACGAGGTCCGGGCTCAGGTTCCCAGACAGTGCATTAGTGCCCAGGTTAGACTATATATTTTGGGTGCCTTCGAGTGCCGTGTAGGTTCTTATATGAAGAACTCTTCAGGATATGAAGAATGACCGAGTCTGAGGCGCGTGCTCAGGCTTTTGTCTCTGGATTTTGTATCAGCGTTGGCCGTGGAATGTTGGGGAGGCCTCATGGGCCATGGACGAATCTTGCTCTCTGTGGACTTGGCCCGATCCCAATTGTTTTTCGTCAATCTGTGGGATGGGAGGTCTCCTTTCAGGTTTGTTACCTCAGGTGTACCACCAAAAGAGGAATTCCAAAGCAGAGACCTGGGGAAGAGTGAAGGGACAACCCGAACTATGGTTAAAAATTGGGGCCTAGGGGCATGGCAAGCCCAATATGCTGTCTCTCCATCCAGCCACTGAGAGGCCTTACCTGAGGACTGGGCTCAGGCTGAGGGACACAATGTGTGTTTGTGACCAATGTGGCCCGCAAGCATGGGCGGGTCCTCTTGGGCCACACTGGTTTCAACGACACTGAACCT
Source organism: Mustela putorius furo (assembly GCF_011764305.1). Lineage (NCBI taxonomy): Eukaryota > Metazoa > Chordata > Mammalia > Carnivora > Mustelidae > Mustela > Mustela putorius. Next base: position 111,903 of record NW_025422314.1, on the reverse strand, counting down.
TGGACAACATGCCAACCACAAGTTTTCTTGCCATGGGGAAAGAGTTCTGTATTCTGTATCATTTTCAAACCGGGGCCGTGATTGGAGATAAGGTCTAAGTTCTGAAGCCTGAAAATCGGGGTTGAGAAGATATGACGACCTAAGGCCATGGTGGGTCCGATGTGCTCATTGTGCGGCCAGCTGCCTGGGTGGGGCCAGGAGGTCCAGGCACAGGCCGTGTCTGAAAGTGCATTAGTGCCCAGGTCAGCCTATATACTTGGGGTACAGCCGAATGTCGTGCATGTTGATCCTCATTTGTGGTTTCTGGGTAGCCCCAGAGGGCAATGTTTTTCTTCTCGAAGGCAGGCAGAGTGCTGCATTGTAGTTCTGGATTGCCAAACTGGAGGGCTTGTGGGCCAGTAGTCTGAGGACGGAAGTCTGAGAACCCAAGCTAGGCCTAGGTTTCTGGGTGAGGATATGGCAGGCACAATCTACAGACCTGAATCGAGATCTCGAGCATCTGAAGTCAGGGCGAGGATCAGACGATCGCTCAGGTTGGACATTCTGTCCCTGATGGCCCCTTCTTGAAGGGGGGGTGGATCACGAGGCCATGGGTGTTTTACCACGATGGGAGTTGTGAGAAGCTGCCAACTGCAAAGATTCTTCTGCAGGACAATTGAGACCTGTTGGTTGGCTCCAGGACAACGATTCCGAGCAGGGTTTAAGGATGGATGGCTGGGTAGCCCACCTCGCATTCCAATTGTCTCCAAGCAACAAGACAGTTTAGATCTGCTGGATCTGGGGAGCAACCGAGGAGGCTGAGTGGAAATGGACACTCCGGGGGATGTGTCCTAATATGATTATGTATCTATGGAGACCTTGGAATGAAGCGGTGGCACTGGGACCCTGAACAGTTCTCCTAAAGAGAGGCTTTAAAACAGCTCCATTGTGCAAGTTTCCCATGTGTAGATGAGATTTGTTCTGATGGGTGAGTCAAGAAACAGCCACATGCTGATATTGAAATCCAGGCCTCTGAGGAGAGATGCCTGGAATCGAAAGCAATGGATCCGATAGATGCCTAGGGGCCTGTTCGTTCCTTTTTACCTCTGGCGACATCAGTCTACGGGTCTGAGTGCAGGGAGGTGCTCAGATGGGCCCAGATTGCCCCTGTTTGTCCTGGAAAGCCACAAATATTGGGGTGGCCTCAGGGACATTTGAGGTTATCCTATTAGTAGGGTTGTGGGCATTGGAATGGGCACATACAATTCCTTGGAGAGGGCAAGCACAGTCGTCAGGTTTGGCTGCAGGCGCCTGAGCCTGTAGGGTATGTAGGACAGGGCTGTTTGGAGAGTTGTCTGAAAACACAAACTCGGCTTATGTTTCGGGTCATAGGTATGGCAGGACTGATCTACAGACCATGAGGAGATCTCTTCGGGATATGAAAAAAGGGCGAGTGTGAGGCGCTTGCTCAAGTTTTTGTCTCTGGATATCGTGTCACTCATGGTCGTGAAATTTCCGGGTGACTTCATGGGAAATGGACGAGTCTTACTCTCTGGGGGTTTGGCCCCGTCCAAAGAGTTTGGGGTCATTCTGTGGGATGGAAGATGTCCGTTGTTCTGTTGTTGTTGATTTGTTTTGTTTTGCTTTTCAACCTCAGGTATACCACCAAATGAGGGATTCCAGAGTAGAGCACTCGGGAGGGGCACAGGACAACCAGAAATCTGGTTAAAAATTGGGGCCTAGGGACATGTCAAGCCCATTATGCCATCTAATGGTCCAGCCACTGAGAGGACGTACTAGAGTACAGGACTCACGCTGTGGGTCACAATGCGTGTTTATGCCCTCGTCGCACTCAAGAATGGGCAGGGCCTCAGGGTGAATGCTGGTTTCTCCTACACTGAACGTTGTTTTTGTCTCTGGATATCGTGTCACACATGGTCGTGATATTTCCCGGGTGACTTCATGGGAAATGGACGAGTCTTAGTCTCTGGGGTTTGGCCCCGTCCATAGAGTTTGGGGTCATTCTGTGGTATGGAAGAAGTCCATTGTTCTGTTGCTCTTGATTTGTTTTGTTTTGTTTTTCAACCATAGGTGTCCGGCCAAATGAGGGATTCCAGAGTAGAGCCCTGTGCGGGGCGACTGAACCACCAGAAATTGGATAAAAATTGGGGCCTAGGGACATGTCAAGCCCATTATGACATCTAATGGTCCAGACACTGAGAGGACGTACTAGAGGACATTACTCACGCTGAGGTTCACAATGCGTGTTTATGACCTCGTCGCACTCAAGAATGGGCGGGGCCTCAGGATGAATGCTGGTTTCTCCTACACTGAACGTTGGACAACATGCCAACCACAAGGTTTCTTGCCATGGGTAAGCAGGTCTTCTGATTTCTGCATCACAGTCACCGCTGGGCAGTGATTGGAGATAAGGTCTAGGTTCTGAAGCCTGAAAACTGAGGTAGGGAAGAGATGATGACCTAAGACCATGGCGGGTGTGATGTGCTCAGTGTGCGGTCAGCTGTCTGGGTGTTGCTCAGGAGGTCCCGGCTCAGGTGTGTCAGACAGTGCATTACTGCCCAGGTTAGACTATATAATTTGGGTACATTCGAGTGCCGTGTAGGTTTATTGTCATTTAATGTGCCCGGGCAGCTCATTATGCAATATATTTTTTCTAGAGGGTAGGCAGAGTGCTGCAATGATGATCCGGAATTGCCAAACTTGTGGGCTTCGGGGCCAGGAGTGTGAGGATGGAAGTCTGAGAACACAAGCTAGACTTGGGTTTCAGGGAGAGGGCATGCCATATACCCCCTGAAGATCTGAAGCAATATCTCATGCATCTGAAGTCAGAGCGAGATTCAGACGATGGCTCAGCTTGGATTTTCTGTTCATGAGGGCCCCTTCATGAAGGGAGCAGATTCTCGAGAGCGAAGATGTTTTCAAAGTTGTGAGTGGTGGGATGCCCCCTTCCAGGATTCCTTCTGTGGGACAATTGAGACCTGTTGGACAGCTCCAGGACATCCCATATGGATGAGTCCAGACCATCGTTCGAAGATGGATGCCTGGGAAGCCCGCCTCGCATTCCAATTGTCTCTTAGCGACAAGACAGTTTAGATCTGATGGTTCTGCGGGAGCAACCGGGGTGGCTGAGTTCCAATGGACTTTCCTGAGGATGGGTCTAATGTGTGTTTCTGTCCATGAGGGCCTTGGAATGGGGCTGTGGCACCGGGACCCTGAAGTATTCTCCTAAGCTTTTGACATAGCTCCCATGCACAAGTTTCCTTGTGGAGACAAGTTTTGTTCTGATGGGTGCCTCATGAAAACCCCAATGCTGGTATTGGAATCCAGGGTTTTGAGGAGACATGCCTGTACCCAAAGCAATGGATCCGATTTTGGCCTAGGGTCCTGTCTGGTTCAATCTTCTTCTCTGGGGACATCCATCTAGGGTATGAGTGGAGGTAGATGCTCAGGTGGTGTCAGACTGCCCTTTTTTGTCCCGGGCGACCTATACTATTGGGATGGCCTCAGTGACTTTGGAGGGTTCTCCTAATTTGTACGATTTTGGACAATGGAATGGGCAGAATTCCCATGGATTGGGTAGGCACAGTCCTAATGTGTGGCTCCAGGGTCCCCAAACTGGATGGAGTGTGGCCCCGGAATTTGAGGACAGAAGTCTGAAAACACAACTCAGCTTATGTTTGGGGACGTAGTTATGGCAGCCCCGATCTACAAACCATGAGAAGACATCTTCAGGATATAAAGATAGTGCGAGTCTGAGGCGCTGGCTCTCTGTGGATCCCTATTGTTTTTTGTCAATCTGTGGGATGGGAGAACTCCTTTCAGTTTTGTTACCTCAGGTGTCCCAACAAAAGAGGAATTCCAAAGCAAAGCCCTGGGGAAGAGTGAAAGGACAACCCGAACTATGGTTAAAAATTGGGGCCTAGGGGCATGGCAAGACCAATATGCTGTCTTTCCATCCAGCCACTGGGAGGCCTTACCTGAGGACTGGTCTCAGGCTGAGGTTCACAATGTGTGTTTGTGACCAATGTGGCCCGCAAGAATGGGCGGGGCCTCATGGGCCTCACTGGTTTCAACTATAATGAACCTTGTACAACATGCCAACCACAAGGTTTCTTGCCATGGGGAAAAAGTTCTGATTTTTGCATCATTTTCAAACCCGGGCCGTGATTGGAGATGAGGTCTAGGTTCTGAAGCCTGAAAACCGAGGTTGAGAAGAGATGACGACCTAAGGCTATGGCGGATCCGATGTGCTCAGTGTGCGGAAGGAGTCTAGGTGGGGCCAGTAGGTCCAGGCTCAGGCAGTGTCAGAAAGGGCAATAGTGCCGAGGTCAGCCTAATATTTGGGGTAGAGCCAAATGGCGTGCAGGTAGATCCTCATTTGGCGTTTATGGGTAGCCCCGGAGGGCAATGCTTTTCTTCTGGAGGGCAGGCAGATTTCTGCATTGTAGTTCTGGATTGCCTAACTGGAGGGCTTGTGGGCCAGTAGTCTGAGAACGGAAGTCTGAGAACCCAAGCAAGGCCTAGGTTTCTGGGTGAGGATATGGCAGGCACAATCTACCAACCTGAAAGGAGATCTCGCGCATCTGAAGCAAGGGCGAGGATCAGTCGATTGCTCAGGTTGGTCATTCTACCTCTGATGGCCCCTTCTTGAAGAGGGGGGTGGATCACGAGGCCATGGGGTTTTCCCGACGATGGGAGTTGTGAGAAGCTCCCAACTGCAAAGATTCTTCTGCAGGACAATTGAGACCTGTTGGTTGGCTCCAGGACAACGATTCTGAGCAGGTTCTAAGGATGGATGGCTGGGTAGCCCAGCTCGCATTCCAATTGTCTCCAAGCAACAAGACAGGTTAGATCTGCTGGATCTGGGGGAGCAACCGAGGAGGCTGAGTTGAAATGGACTCTCTCGTGGATGTGTCCTAATATGATTATGTGTCTATGGAGACCTTGGAATGAACCAGTGGTACTGGGGCCCTGAAGGGTTCTCCTAAATAGAGGCTTTCACACAGCTACATCCTGCAAGTTTCCCATGTGTAGATGAGATTTGTTCTGATGGGTGAGTTAAGAAACAGCCATATGCTGTTATTGAAATCCAGGCCTCTGAGGAGAGATGCCTGGAAAACAAAGCAATGGATCCGATAGGTGCCTAGAGGCCAGTTCGTTCCTTTTTACCTCTGGGGACATCAGTCTACGGGTCTGAGTGCCGGTAGGTGCTCAGATGGGCCCAATTGCCCCTATTTGTCCTAGGAAGCCACAAATATTGGGATGGCCTCAGGGACTTTGGAGTTTTATCCTCTTAGTAGGGTTGTGGCCATTGGAATGGGCACATACAATTCCCTTGGAGAGGGCAATAACAGTCGTCAGGTTTGGCTCCAGGGGCCTGAGCCTTTATGGTGTGTAGGACAGGGCTGTTTGGACAGTTGTCTGAAAACACAAACTCGGCTTCTGTTTCGGGTCATAGGTATGGCAGGACTGATCTACAGACCATGAAGAGAACTCTTCGGGATATGAAAAAAGGGCGAGTGTGAGGCTCTTGCTCAAGTTTTTGTCTCTGGATATCGTGACACTCATGGTCGTGAAATTTCCGGGTGACTTCATGGGAAATGGACGAGTCTTACTCTCTGGGGGTTTGGCCCTGTCCAAAGAGTTTGGGGTCATTCTGTGGGAATGAAGAAGTCCGTTGTTCTGTTGCTGTTGATTTGTTTTGTTTTGTTTTTCACCTCAGGTGTCCCACCTAATGAGGGATTCCAGAGTAGAGCCCTGGGGAGGGGCGAATGGACAACCAGAAATCTGGTTAAAAATTGGGGCCTAGGGACATGACAAGCCCATTATGACATCTAATGGTCCAGCCACTGAGAGGACGTACTAGAGGACAGGACTCACGCTGAGGGCCACAATGCGTGTTTATGCCCTCGTCGCACACAAGAATGGGCGGGGCCTCAGGGTGAATGCTGGATTCTCTTACACTGAACATTGGACAACGTGCCAACCACAAGGTTTCTTGCCATGGGTAAGGAAGAGTTCTTATTTCTGCAACACAGTCACCCCTGGGCAGGGATTGGAGATAAGGTCTAGGTTCTGAAGCCTGAAAACTGAGGTAGGGAAGAGATGATGACCTAAGGCCATGGCGGGTCTGATGTGCTCAGTGTGCGGTCAGCTGTCTGGGTGTTGGTCACGAGGTCCGGGCTCATCTTGTCAGACAGTGCATTAGTGCCCAGGTTAGACTATATATTTTGGGTGCATTTGAGTGCCGTGTACGTTCTTATCTGAAGAACTCTTCAGGATATGAAGAATGAGCGAGTCTGAGAGGCGTGCTCAGGCTTTTGTCTCTGGATTTTGTTTCAGCGATAGCCGTGGAATGTTGGGCAGGCCTCATGGGCCATGGACGAATCTTGCTCTCTGTGGATTTGGCCCGATCCCAATTGTATTTCGTCAATCTGTGGGATGGGAGGACTCCTTTCAGTTTTGTTACCTCAGGTGTGCCACCAAAAGAGGAATTCCAAAGCAGAGCCGTGGGGAAGAGTGAAGACACAACCCGAACTACGGTTAAAAATTAGGGCCTAGGGGCATGGCAAACCCAATATGCTGTCTCTCCATCCAGCCACTGAGAGGCCTTACCTGAGGACTGGGCTCAGGCTGAGGGTCACCATGTGTGTTTGTGACCAATGTGGCCCGCAAGCATGGGCGGGGCTTCATATCCACACTGGTTCAAGTACATTGAACCTTGGACAACATTCCAACCACAAGGTTTCTTGCCATGGGGAAAGAGTTCTGATTTCTGCATCATTTTCAAACCCGGGCCGAGATTGGAGATAAGGTCTAGTTCCTGAAGCCTGAAAACCGAGGTTGAGAAGAGATGACGACCTAAGGCCATGGCGGGTCTGATGTGCTCAGTGTGAGGCCAGCTGTCTGGGTGGGCCCAGGAGGTCCAGACTCAGGCTGTGTCAGAAAGGGCATTAGTGCCCAGGTCACCTATATATTTGGGGTACAGCCGAATGGCGTGCAGGTTGATCCTCATTGGGGGTTTCTGGGAAGTCCCAGAGGGCAATATTTTCTTCTAGAGGGCAGGCAGAGTGCTGCATTTTAGTCTGGATTGCCAAACTGGAGGGCTTGTGGGCCAGTAGTCTGAGGACGGAAGTCTGACAACCCAAGCTAGGCCTAGGATTATGGGTGAGTATATGGCAGGCACAATCTACAGATCTGAATCGAGATCTCGTGCAACTGAAGTCAGGGCGAGGATCAGACGAACGCTCAGGTTGGACATTCTGTCCCTGATGGCCCCTTCTTGAAGGGGGGGTGGATCACGAGGCCATGGGGGATTTCCCACGATGGGAGTTGTGAGAAGCTCCCAACTGCAAAGATTCTTCTGCAGGACAATTGAGACCTGTTGGTTGGCTCCAGGACAACATTTCCGAGCAGGGTTCTATGGATGGTTTGCTGAGTAGCCCACCTCGCATTCCACTGTCTGCACGCAACAAGACAGGTTAGATCTGCTGGATCTGGGGGAGCAACCGAGGAGGCTGAGTTGAAATGGACTCTGCCGGGGATGTGTCCTAATATGATTTTGTGTCTATGGAGACCTTGGAATGAAGCGGTGGCACTGGGGACCTGAAGGGTTCTCTTAAAGAGAGGCTTTCACACAGCTCCTTCGTGCAAGTTTCCCATGTGTCAATGAGATTCGTTCTGATGGGTGAGTCAAGAAACAGCCATATGCTGTTATTGAAATCCAGGCCTCTGAGGAGAGATGCCTGGAAGCCAAACCAATGGATCCGATAGTTGGCTAGGGTCCTGTTCGTTCCTTTTTACCTCTGGGGACATCAGTCTATTGGTCTGAGGGCAAGTAAGTGCTCAGATGGGCCGAGATTGCCCCTGTTTGTCTTGGGAAGCCACAAATATTGGGATGGCCACAGGGACTTGGAGGTTTTATCCTATTAGTAGGGTTGTGGGCATTGGAATGGGCACATACAATTCCCTTGGAGAGGGCAAAAACAGTCGTCAGGTTTGGCCCCAGGGGCCTGAGCTTGTAGGGTGTGTAGGCCAGGGCTGTTTGAACAGTTGTCTGAAAACACAAAATCGGCTTATGTTTCAGGTTAGAGGTATGGCAGAACTGATCTACGGACCATGAGGAGAACTCTTCGGATATGAAAAAAGGGCGAGTGTGAGGCTCTTGCTCAAGTTTTTGTCTCTGGATATCTTGTCATTCATGGTCGTGATATTATCGGGTGACTTCATGGGAAATGGATGAGTCTTACTCTCTGGGGGTTTGGCCCCGTCCAAAGAGTTTGGGGTCATTCTGTGTGATGGAAGAAGTCCGTTTTTCTGTTGTTGTTGATTTGTTTTGTTTGGTTTTTCAACCTCAGGTGTCCCACCAAATGAGGGATTCCAGAGTAGAGCCCTGGGGAGTTGTGACTGGACAACCAGAAATCTGGTTAAAATTTGGGGCCTAGGGACATGTCAAGCCCATTATGACATCTAATGGTCCAGCCACTGAGAGGACGTACTAGAGGACAGGACTCACGCTGAGGGTCACAATGCGTGTTTAAGCCCTCGTCGCACTCAAGAATGGGTGGGGCCTCAGGGTGAATGCTGGTTTCACCTACACTGAACGTTGGACAACATGCCAACCACAAGGTTTCTTGCCATGGGTAAGGAAGAGTTCTGATTTGTGCATCACAGCCACCACTGGGCAGTGATTGGAGTTAAGGTCTATTTTCAGATGCCTGAAATCTGAGGTAGGGAAGAGATGATGACCTAAGGCCTTGTCGGGTCTCATGAGCTCAGTGTGCGGTCAGCTGTCTGGGAGTTGGTCACAAGGTCCGGGCTCAGGTTGTCAGACAGTGCATTAGTGCCCAGGTTAGACTATATATATTGGGTGCATTCGAGTGCCGTGTAGGTTCTTATCGGAAGAACTCTTCAGGATATCTAGAATGAGCGAGTCTGAGGCGCGTGCTCAGGCTTTGTCTCTGGATTTTGTATCAGCGATGGCCGTGGAATGTTGGGGAGGCCTCATGGGCCATGGACGAATCTTGCTCTCTGTGGACTTGGCCCGATCCCAATTGTTTTTCGTCAATCTCTGGGATGGGAGGACTCCTTTCAGGTTTGTTACCTCAGGTGTCCCACCAAAAGAGGAATTCCAAAGAAGATCCCTGGGGAAGAGTGAAGGGACAACCAGAACTATGGTTAAAAATTGGTGCCTAGGGGCTTGGTAAGCCCAATATGCTGTCTCTCCTTCCAGCCTCCGAAAGATGCCTAGGGGCCTGTTCGTTACTTTTTACCTCTGGGCACATCAGTCTACGGGTCTGAGTGCCGGCAGGTGCTCAGATGTGCCCAGATTGCCCATGTTTGTCTGGGAAGCCACAAATATTCGGATGGCCTCAGGGAATTTGGAGGTTTATCCTATTAGTAGCGTTGTTGCCATTGGAGTGGGCACATAGAATTCCCTTGGAGAGGGCAAGCACAGTCGTCAGTTTTGGCTCCAGGCGCCTGAGCATGTAGGGTGCGTAGGCCAGGGCTTCTTGGACAGTTGTCTGAAAACACAAACTCGGCTTATGTTTAGTGTCATAGGTATGGCATGACTGATCTACAGACCAGGAGGAGAACTCTTCGGGATATGAAAAAGGGGCGAGTGTGAGGCTCTTGCTCAAGCTTTTGTCTTGGCAGTGATTAGAGATAAGGTCTACGTTCTGAAGCCTGAAAACTGAGGTAGGGAGGAGATGATGACCTAAGGCCATGGCGGGTCTGATGTGCTCAGTGTGCGGTCAGCTGTCTGTGTGTTGGTCACGAGGTCCGGGCTCAGGTTGTCAGACAGTGCATTAGTGCCCAGGTTAGACTATATATTTTGGCTGCATTCGAGTGCCGTGTAGGTACATATCGGAAGAACTCTTCAGGATTTGAAGAATGAGCAAGTCTGAGGAGCTTGCTCAGGCTTTTGTCTCTGGATTTTGTATCAGCTATGGCCGTGGAATATTGGGGAGGCCTCCTGGGCCATGGACGAATCTTGCTCTCTGTATATTTGGCCCGATCCCAATTGTTTTTCGTCAATCTGTGGGATGGGAGGACTCCTTTCAGGTTTGTTACCTCAGGTGTCCCACCAAAAGCGGAATTCCAAAGCAGAGCCCTGGGGAAGACTGAAGGGACATCCCGAACTATGGTTTAAAAATTGGGGCCTGGGCATGGAAAGCCCAATATGCTGTCTCTCCATCCAGCCACTGAGAGGCCTTATCTGAGGACTGGGCTCAGTCTGAGGGTCACAATGTGTGTTTGTGACCAATATGTGCCGCAAGCATGGGCGGGGCCTCATATCCACACTGGTTTCAAGTACACTGAACCTTGGACAACATGCCAACCGCAAGGTTTCTTGCCATGGGGAAAGAGTTCTGATTTCTGCATCATTTTCAAACCCGGGCCGTGAGTGGAGATAAGGTCTAGTTCCTGAAGCCTGAAAACCGAGGTTGAGAAGAGATGACGACCTAAGGCCATGGCGGGTCTGATTTGCTCAGTGTGCGGCCAGCTGTCTGGGTGGGGCCAGGACGTCCAGGCTCAGGCTGTGTCAGAAAGGGCATTAGTTCCCAGGTCAGCCTATATATTTGGGGTACAGCCGAATGGCGTGCAGGTTGATCCTCATTTGGGGTTTCTGGGTAGTCACAGAGGGGAATGTTTTTCTTCTGGAGAACAGGGAGAGTGCTGCATTGAAGTTCCGGATTGCAAATTGGAGGGCTTGTGGGCCAGTAGTCTTAGGACGGATGTCTGAGAACCCAAGCTAGGCGTTTCTGGGTGAGACCTGAATCGATATCTCGTGCATCTGAAGTCAGGGCGAGGATCAGACGATCGCTCAGGTTGGACATTCTGTCCCTGATGGCCCCTTCTTGAAGGGGGGGTGGATCACGAGGCTATAGGGGTTTTCCCACGATGGGAGTTGTAAGTAGCTCCCAACTGCAAAGATTCTTCTACAGGACAATTTAGACCTGTTGGATGGCTCCAGGACAACGATTCCGAGCAGGGTTCTAAGGATGGATGGCTGGGGAGCCCACCTCGCATTCCAATTTGGAGGTTTATGCTATTAGTAGGGTTGTGGCCATTGGAATGGGCACATACAATTCCCTTGGAGAGGGCAATCACAGTCGTCTGATTTGGCTCCAGGGGCCTGAGCCTATAGGGTGTGTAGGCCATGGCTGTTTGGACAGTTGTCTGAAAACACAAACACGGCTTATGTTTCGGGTTATAGGTATGGCAGGACTGATCTACCGACCATGAGGAGAACTCTTCAGGATATGAAAAAAGGGCGAGAACGAGCTCTTGCTCAAGTTTTTGTCTCTGGATATCGTGTCACTCTTGGTCGTGAAATTTCCAGGTGACTTCATGGGAAATGGACGAGTCTTAGTATCTGGGGGTTTGGCCCCGTCCAAATATTTTGGGGTCATTCTGTGGGATGGAAGAAGTCCGTTGTTCTGTGCTGTTGAGTTTTTTGTGTTTAACCTCAGGTGTCCCACCAAATGAGGGATTCCAGAGTAAAGCCCTGGGGAGGGGCGACCGGACCACCAGATATCTTGTTAAAAATTGGGGGCTAGGGACATGTCAAGCCCATTATGACATCTAATGGTCCAGCCACTGAGAGGACGTACTAGAGGACAGGAATCACGCTAAGGGTCACAATGCGTGTTTATGCCCTCGTCGCACTCAAGAATGGGCGGGGCCTCAGGGTGAATGCTGGTTTCTCCTACACTGAACGTTGGACAACAATGCAACCAAAAGGTTTCTTGCCATGGGAAATGAAGAGTTCTGATTTCTGCATCACAGTCACCCCTGGGCAGTGATTAGAGATAAGGTCTAGGTTCTGAAGCCTGAAAACTGAGGTAGGGAAGAGATGATGACCTAAGGCCATGGCGGGTCTGAAGTGCTCAGTGTGCGGTCAGCTGTCTGGGTGTTGGTCACGAGGTCCGGGCTCAGGTTGTCAGACAGTGCATTAGTGCCCAGGTTAGACTATATATTTTGGGTGCATTCGAGTGCCGTGTAGGTTCTTATCTGAAGAACTCTTCAGAATATGAAGAATGAGTGAGTCTGATGCGCGTGCTCAGGCTTTTGTCTCTGGATTTTGTATCAGCTATGGCCGTGGAATGTGGGGGAGGCCTAATGGGCCATGGACGAATCTTGCTCTCTGTGGATTTGGCCCCATCCCAATTGTTTTTCGTCAATCTGTGGGATGGGAGGACTCCTTTCAGCTTTGTTACCTCAGGTGTCCCACCAAAAGAGGAATTCCAAAGCAGAGCCCTGGGCAAGATTGAAGGGACAACCTGAACTATGGTTAAAAATTGGGGTCTAGGGGCATGGCAAGCTCAATATGATGTCTCTCCATCCACCACTGAGAGGCCTTACCTGAGGACTGGGCTCAGGCTGAGGGTCACAATGTGTGTTTGTGACCAATGTGGCCCGCAATCATGGGCGGGGCCTCATATACACACTGGTTTCAAGTACACTATACCTTGCACAACATGCCAAATACAAGGTTTCTTGCCATGGGGAAAGAGTTCTGATTTCTGCATCATTTTCAAACCCGGGCTGTGATTGGAGATAAGGTCTAGGTTCTGAAGCCTGAAAACCGAGATTGAGAAGAGATGACGCCCTAAGGCCATGGCGGGTCCGATGTGCTCAGTTTGCAGCCAGCTGTCTGGGTGGGGCCAGGAGTTCCAGGCTCAGGCTGTGTCAGAAAGGGCATTAGTGCCCAGGAGAGCCTATATATTTGGGGTACAGCCGAATGGCGTGCAGGTTGATCCTCATTGGGGGTTTCTGGGTAGCGCCAGAGGGCAAAGTTTTTATTCTGGAGGGCAGGCAGAGTGCTGCATTGTAGTTCTGGATTGCCAAACTGGAGGGCTTGTTGGCCAGTAGTCTGAGGACGGAAGTCTGAGAACCCAAGCTAGGCCTAGGTTTCTGGGTGAGGATATGGCAGGCACAATCTACAGACCTGAATCGAGATCTCGTACACCTGAAGTCAGGGCGAGGATCAGACGATGGCTCAGGTTGGATTCTGTCCCTGATGGCCCAACTGCAAAGATTCTTCTGCAGGACAATTGAGTCCTTGTGGTTGGCTCCAGGACAACGTTTCCGAGCAGGGTTCTAAGGATGGATAGCTGTGTAGCCCACCTCGCATTCCAATTGTCTCCAAGCAACAAAACAGGTTAGATCTGCTGGATCTGTGGGAGCAACCGAAGAGGCTGAGTTGAATTGGACTCTCCCGTGGATGTGTCATAATATGATTTTGTGTCTATGGTGACCTTGGAATGAAGCAGTGGCACTGGGGCCCTGAAGGGTTCTCCTAAAGAGAGGCTTTCACACAGCTCCATCGTGCAAGTTTCCCATGTGTAGATGAGATTTGTTCTGATGGGTGAGTCAAGAAACAGCCATATGCTGTTATTGAAATCCAGGCCTCTGACGACAGATGCCTGGAAGTCAAACCAATGGATCTGATTGGTGCCTGGGGGCCTCTTCATTCCTTTTTACCTCTGGGGACATCAGTCTACGGGTCTGAGTGCAGGTATGTGCTCAGATGGGCCCAAATTGCCCCTGTTTGTCCTGGGAAGCCACAAATATTGGGATGGCCTCAGGGATTTTGGAGGTTTATCCTATTAGTAGGGTTGTGGCCATTGGAATGGGCACATACATTTCCCTTGGAGAGGGCAAGCACAGTCGTCAGGTTTGGCGCACGGGGCCTGAGACTTTAGGGTGTGTATGCCAGGGCAGTTTGGACAGTTCTCTGAAAACAAAAACTCGGCTTATGTTTCGGGTCATAGGTATGGCAGGACTGATCTACAGAACATGAGGAGAACTCTTCATAGGGAGAGTGTGAGGCTCTTGCTCAAGTTTTTGTCTCTGGATATCGTGTCACTCATGGTCGTGAAATTTCCGGGTGACTTCATGGGAAATGGACGAGTCTTACTCTCTGGGGGTTTGGCCCCGAACAAAGAGTTTGGGGTCATTCTGTGGTATGGAAGAAGTCCGTTGTTCTGTTGTTGTTGATTTTTTTTTGTTTTTTTTTTCAACCTCAGGTGTCCCACCAAATGAGGGATTCCAGAGTAGAGCCCTGGGGAGGGGCGAATGGACAACCATAAATCTGTTTAAAAATTGGGGCCTAGGGACATGTCAAGCCCATTATGACATCTAATGGTCCAGCCACTGAGAGGACGTACTAGAGGACAGGACTCACGCTGAGGGTCACAATGCGTGTTTATGCCTTCGTCGCACTCAAGGATGGGCGGGGCCTCAGGATGAATGCTGGTTTCTCCTACAGTGAACGTTGGACATCATGCCAACCACAAGGACTCAATTGTCCTGCAGAAGAATCTTTGCGGTTGGGAGCTTCTCACAACTCCCATCTAGGGAAAACTCACATGGCCTCCTGATCCACCCCCCCTTCAAGAAGGCGCCATCAGGGACAGTATGTCCAACCTGAGCGATCGTCTGATCCTCGCCCTTACTTCAGATACACGAGATCTCGATTCATGTCTGTAGATTGTGCCTGCCATATCCTCACTCAGAAACCTAGGCTAGCTTGGGTTCTCAGACTTCCATCCTCAGAATACTGTCCCACAAGCCCTCAGGTTTGGCAATTCAGAACTACAATGCAGCACTCTGCCTGCCCTCCAGAAGAAACACATTGCCCTCTGGGGCTACCCAGAAAACCCAAGTGAGGATCAACCTGCACGCATTTCGGTTGTACCCCAAATATGTAGGCTGACCTGGGCACTAATGCCCTTTCTGACACAGCCTGAGCCTGGACCTCCTGGCCCCACCCAGACAGCTGGCTGCACACTGAGACATCGGACCTGCCATGGCCTTAGATCATCATCGCTTCTCAATCTCGGTTTTCAGGCTTCAGAACCTAGACCTTAATCTCCAAGCACGGCCCGGGTTTGAAAATGATGCAGAAAACAGAACTCTTTCCCCATGGCAAGAAACAATGTGGTTAGCATGTTGTCCAAGCTTCAGTGTCGTTGAAAACAGTGTGGCCCATGAGACCTCGCCCATGCTTGCAGGCCACATTGGTCACAAACACACATTGTGACCCTCAGCCTGAGCCCAGTCCTCAGGTAAGGCCTCTCAGTGGCTGGATAGAGAGACAGCATATTGGTCTTGCCATGTCCCTAGGCCCCAATTTTTAACCATAGTTCGGGTTGTCCCTTCACTCTTCCCCAGGGCTCTGCTTTGGATTTCCTCTTTTGGTGGGATACCTGAGGTAACAAACCTGAAAGGAGTCCTTCCATCCCACAGATTGACGAAAAACAGTTGTGATCGGGCCAATTCCACAGATAGCAAAATTCGTCCATGGCCCATGAGGCCTCCCCAATATTCCTCGGCCATCGCTGATACAAAATCGAAAGACAAAAGCCTGAGCACGCGCCTCTGACTCGCTCATTCTAGAAATCCTGAAGAGTTCTTCAGATAAGAATCTACACGGCACTGGAAGGCACACAAAATATATATTCTAATGTGGGCACTAATGCACTGTCTGACAACCTGTGCCCGAGCCTCCTGACCAACACCCAGACAGCTGACCGCACACTGAGCACATCAGACCCGCCATGGCCTTAGGTCATCATCTCTTCCCAGCCTCAGTTCTCAGGCCTCAGAACTTAGACCTTATCTCCAATCACTGCCCAGGGGTGACTGTGATGCAGAAATCAGAACTCTTGTTACCCATGGCAAGAAACCTTGTGGTTGGCATGTTGTCCAAAGTTCAGTGTAGCAGTAACCAGCATTCACCCTGAGGCCCCGCCCATACTTGAGTGCGACGAGGGCATAAATACGCATTGTGACCCTCAGCGTGAGTCCTGTCCTCTAGTACGTCCTCTCAGTGGCTGGACAATCAGATGTCAAATGGGCTTGACATGTCCCTAGGCCCCAATTTTTAACCAGATTTCTGGTTGTCCAGCCGCCCCTCCCCAGGGCTCTACTCTGGAATCCCTCATTTGGTGGGACACCTGAGGTTGTAAAACAAAACAAAACAAATCAACAACAACAGAACAATGGACTTCTTCCATCCCACAAAATGACCCCAAACGGAGCCAATCCCCCAGAGAGTAAGACTCGTCCATTTCCCATGAAGTCACCCGGAAATTTCTCGACCATGAGTGACAAGATATCCAGAGACAAAAACTTGAGCAAGAACCTCACACTCCCCCTTTTTTTATATTGCGAAGCATTCTCCTCATGGTCTATATATCAGTCCTGCCATACCTATGACCCGAAACATAAGCTGAGTTTGTGTTTTCAGACAACTGTCCAAACAGCCCTGGCCTACACACCCTACAGGCTCAGGCCCCTGGAGCCAAACGTGACGATTGTGCTTGCCCTCTCCAAGGGATTGTGTGTTCCCATTCCAATGGCCACAATCCTAATAAGAGGATAAACCTCCAATGTCCCTGAGGCCATCCCAATATTTGTGGCTTCCCAGGACAAACAGGTGCAATCTGGGCCCATCTGAGCACCTACTGGCATTCAGAACCGTAGACTGAAGTCCCTAGACGTAAAAAGGAACGAAGAGGCCCCTAGGCACCTATTGGATCCATTGCTTTGGTTTCCAGGCATCTCTCCTCAGGGGCCTGGTTTTCAATAACAGCATATGGCTGTTTTTTGACTCACCCATCAGAACAAATCTCATCTACACATGGGAAACTTGCACGATGGAGCTGTGTGAAAGCCTCTCTTTAGAGGAACCCTTGAGGGCCCCAGTGCCATTTCAACTCAGCCTCCTCGGTTGCTCCCCCAGATCCAGCAGATCTAACCTGTCTTGTTGCTTGGAGACAACTGGAATGCGAGGTGGGCTACCCAGCAATCCATACTTAGAACCCCGCTCGTAATCGTTGTCCTGGAGCCAACCAACAGGTCTCAATTGTCCTGCAGAAGAATTTTTGCAATTGGGAACTTCTCACAACTCCCATCGTGGGAAAACCCCCATGGCCTCGTGATCCACTCCCCCTTCAAGAAGGGGCCATCAGGGACAGAATGTCCAACCTGAGCGATCGTCTGATCCTCGCCCTGACTTCAGATGAACGAGATCTCGATTCAGGTCTGTAGATTGTGCCTCCCATATCCTCACCCAGAAACCTAGGCCTAGCGTGGGTTCTCAAACTTCCGTCCTCAGACTACTGGCCCACAAGCCCTCCAGTTTGGCAATCCAGAACTATAATGCAGCACTCTGCCTGCCTTCCAGAAGAAAAACATTGCATTCTGGGGCTACCCAGAAACCACAAATGAGGCTCAACCTGCACGCCATTTGGCTCTACCCCAAATATATAGGCTGACCTAGGCACTAATGCCCTTTCTGATACAGCCTGAGCCTGGACCTCCTGGCCCCACCCAGACAGCAGTCCACACAATGAGCACATCGGAACCGTCATGGCCTTAGTTCGCCATCTCTATTCAACTTCGGTTTTCAGGCTTCAGAACCTAGACCTCATCTCCAATCACGGCCCGGGTTTGAAAAGGATGCAGACATCAGAACTCTTTCCCCATGGCAAGAAACCTTGTGGATGGCATGTTGACCAAGGTTCAGTGTAGTTGAAACCAGTGTGGCCTATGAGGCTCTGCCCATGCTTGCGGGCCACATTGGTCACAAACACATATTGTGACCCTCAGCCTGAGCCCAGTCCTCAGGTAAAGCCTCTCAGTGGCTGGTTGGAGAGACAGCATATTGGGCTTGCCATGCCCCTAGGCCCCAATTTTTAACCTATTTTCGGGTTGTCCCTTCACTCTTCCCCAGGGCTCTGCTTTGGTATTCCTCTTTTGGTGGGACACCTGAGGTAACAAACCTGAAAGGAGTCCTCCCATCCCTCAGATTGACTAAAAACAATTGGGATCGGGCCAAATCCACAGAGAGCAAGATTCCTCCAAGGCCCATGAGGCCTCCCCAACATTCCATGGCCATTGCTGATACAAAATCCAGAGGGAAAAGCCTGAGCACACGTCTCAGACTCGCTCATTCTTCATATCCTGAAGAGTTCTAAAGATCAGAACCTACATGGCACTCGAATGCACCCAAAATATATAGTCTAACCTGGGCACTAATGCACTGTCTGACAACCTGAGCCCGGACCTCGTGACCAACACCCAGACAGCTGACCGCACACTGAGCACATCACACCCGCCATGGCCTTAGGTCATCATCTTTTCCCTACCTCAGTTTTCAGGCCTCAGAACCTAGACCTTATCTCCAATCCCTGCCCAGGGGTGACTGTGATGCAGAAATAAGAACTCTTCCTTACCCATGGAAAGACACCTTGTGGTTGGCATGTTGTCCAATGTTCAGTGTATGAGAAACAATCATTCACCCTGAGGCCCCGCCCATTCTTGAGTGCAACGAGGGCATAAACACGCATTGTGACCCTCAGCATGAGTCCTGTCCTCTAGTACGTACTCTCAGTAGCTGGACCATTAGATGTCATAATGGGCTTGACATTTCCCTAGGCCCCAATTTTTAACCAGATTTCTGGTTGTCCAGTCGCCCCTCTCCAGGGCTCTACTCTGGAATCCCTCATTTGGTGGGACACCTGAGGTTGAAAAAGAATACAAAACCAATCAACAACAACAGAACAACGGACTTCTTCCATCCCACAGAATGACCCCAAACTCTTTGGACGGGGCCAAACCCCCAGAGAGTAAGACTCATCCATTTCCCATGAAGTCACCCGGAAATTTCACGACCATGAGTGACAAGATATCTAGAGACAAAAACTATAGCAAGAGCCTCACACTCGCCCTTTTTTCATATCCCGAAGAGTTCTCCTCATGGTCTGTAGATCAGTCCTGCCATACCTATGACCCGAAACATAAGCCGAGTTTGTGTTTTCAGACAACTGTCCAAACAGCCCTGGCCTACACACCCTACAGGCTCAGCACCCTGGAGCCAAACCCGACGACTGTGCTTGCCCTCTCCAAGGGAATTGTATGTGCCCATTCCAATGGACTCAACCCTACTAATATGATAAACCTCCAAAGTCCCTGAGGCCCTCCCAATATTTGTGGCTTCCCAGGACAAACAGGGGCAATCTGGGCCCATCTGAGCCCCTAGCTGCACTCAGACCCGTAGACTGATATCCCCAGAGGTAAAAAGGAACGAACAGGCCCATAGGCACCTATCGGATCTATTGCTTTGGTTTCCAGGCATCTCTCCTTAGAGATCCTTAGAACCCTTAGAACCCTGCTCTTGCGTCGTTCCTTATGGGACATCCTTGAGCCATCCAACAGGTGTCGACTGTCCCACAGGAGTCCTTGTTCATCGACCACCTCACAACTCATATCATGGAAAGCTTCCAAGTTCACATGACGCACCCAATCTTCATGAAGTCGGATCATGGAAAGAAACTCCAACCTGAACCAACGGCTGATCTTCGCCTTGACTTCAGATGCACGAGATCTTGATTAAGCTCTTCAGAGTGCACCTGCTGTGCACTCACCCCAAAACCTAAGCATAGCTGGTGTTCTCAGACTTCCGTCCTCACTCTCCTGGACCATACGCCCTCCATTTTGGGATTTCCGATGTCACAGTGCTGCACTCTGCCTGCCCTCTAGAAGAAAAACGTTGCCCTATGGGTCTACCCAGAAACCTCAAATGAGGATAAACCTGCATGCCACTCAACTGTACACCAATTATATAGTCTAGCCTGTGCACTAATGCCCTGTCTGACACAACCTGAGGCCTGAAAACACAACAGACACCCAGACACCTTGCCGTACACTGAGAACATCTGAACCGCCATGGCCTTAGGTTGCCATCTCTTTCCAACCTGGTTTTCAACTACAGAAACCTAGACCTTATCTCTACTCATTTCACATGGGTGAAAGTGATCCAGAAATCATAACTCCTCCTTCCCTCTCGCCAGAATCTTGTGGTTGGCATCTTATCCAAAGTTCAGTGTAGGACCCCTGTAGGGCCTACAGGAGTAGGAGTAGGGCCCCTGAGGGTAGTGTAGGGTCCCTGAGGCCCTGCCCATGCTTAAGAGCTGCGGTGGGCACAAACACACATTGGGACCCTCAGTTAGAGCCCTGTCCTCAAGTAAAGCCTCTCAGTGGCTGGACCATGAGCCCGCATATGGGGCCTGCCATGCCCCAAGTCACCCAATCTTAACCAGATTTAGAGACATCTAGTCACCCCTACTCAGGGCTCTGCTCTGGAATCCCTCTTTGGTGGGACATTTGAGGTAAGTAAACACAGAAAGGATTCCTCCCACGCACAGAATGACCCCAATAACTTGGGATCAGGCCACCCCAGAGAGAAATACTCCTCCATGGCCCATGAGGCCAGCCCGACATTCCACGGCCACTATTGACACATAATACAGAGACATAAGACTCACCCTTAGGTCATAGCCCAAAAAATACTCCTCATAGTCTGTAGATCGGGCCTGCCATACCTACGTCCCCAAACCGTGTTTTCAGACTTCTATCCTGACATCCGTGTCCCACACACCCTCCAGGCTGAGGCCCCTGGAGCCACACCTCAGGACTGTGCCTGCCCTCTCCAAGGAAATTCTTCCCATTCCATTGGCCACAACCCTACAGATTAGGAGAAACCTCCAAAGTCCCAGAGGCCATTCCAATAGTGTAGGCCGCCTAGTACAAAGAGAGGTGATCTGTCACAAGCTGAGCAACGACCTCAACTCACCCGTAGACAGATATCCCAAGAGAAATGTATTAAACTGGACAGGCCCCTAGAACGTAATGGGTTCCATTGCTTTTGTTTCTAAGCATCTCTCCTCAGAGGCCTGTTTTCCAATACCAGCATATGGGGGATTCCAGAGATACCAATCAGAACAAATCTTGTCTCCACATGGGAAACTTATCCTTTGGAGCTCTGTAAAATCTCCAGTTAGGAGAAACCTTCACGTAACCGGAGCCACCGCCCTATTCCAAGGTCTCCACGGACACAAACCCGCATTATGACCATTCGGCAGGAGAGTACATTTCAACTCAGCCCCATTGATTACTCCCCCAGAGCCAGAATATCAAACCTGCCTTGTCGCTAGGAGACAACTGGAATGCAAAGCAGACTCTCTAGGCTTCCATCGTTGGAATCCTGCTCTGGCGCCGTTCCATATGGGATGTCCTGGGAGCCTTCCAACTGGTCTTGACTGTCCTGCAGAAGGAATCCTTGCAGATTGGAGCATCTCACAACTCCTATCGTGGGAAAACCTACATGGCCTCATGAGATGCTCCCCTTTATAAAGGGGCCTTCATGGTCAGAAACTCCAACCTGAGCCAACTTCTGATCCATTGCTTTGGTTTCTATGTATCTCTCCTCAGAGGCCTGGTTTCCAATATCAGAATATGGGGGTTTCCTAAGGAAACAATCAGAACAGATCTCATCTCCACATGAGAAACTTGCTCTTTGGAGCTGTGTCAATACCTCAGGTTAGAAGGATCCTTCAGGGCGCTGGCACCATGGCCCAATTCCAAGGTCTCCAAGGACACAAACTTACATTATGATCCATCCTCAGGAGAGTCCATTTCAAATCAGCCCCCTCGGCTGCTCACCTAGAGTCAGCAGATCAAACCTGCCTTTTCACTAGGAGACAGTTGGAATGCGAGGTGGGCGGCCCAGGCATCCATCCTTAGAACCCTGCTTTGGAGAATTTCTTTACGGGACGTCTTGAATCCAACCAACCTGTCTTGACTGTCTCGCAGAATGAATCCTTGTGGTTTTAAGCATCACACAATCCCACTGTGAGAAAACCTCCATTTCCTCATGATGCCCCACACCTTCATAAATGGGCCATCATGGACAGAAACTCCATCCTAAGCCAAAGTCTGATCCGCGCCCTGATTCAGAAGCACGAGAACTCGATTCAGCACTTGAGAGTGTGCCTGCTGTGCCCTCGCCCCGAAACCTAAGCCTAACTTGTGTTCTCAGACTTCCGTCTTCACAATCCTGGCCACACCCCTCCAATTTGGCAATTCTGGAGACACAATGCAGCACTCTGCCTGCCCTCCAGAAGAAAAATGTTGCTCTATAGGGCTAACCAGAAACGCCAAATGAGTAACAACCTGCATGCCACTCGACCATACGCCAATTATACAATCTAGCCTGTTCACTAAAGCCCTGTCTGACACAGCCTGAAGGCAGACCTCCAGTCCAACACCCAGGCAGCTGGCCGTACACTGAACATATCAAACCCACAATGGCTTTCGGCCATCATCTCTACCCAACCTCAGTTTTCACCTTCAGAACCTAGACCTTATCTCCACTCACTGCTCAGGAGTGAACGTGATACAAGAATCAGAACTTCTCCTTCGCCATGGCAAGAAACCTTGTGGTTGGCATGTTGTCCAACATTCATTATACGAGAAAGCAGCATGGACTATGAGGCCCCACCTATCCCTGAGGGCTACAATTTGCACAAACACACATTGTGACCCTCAGCGTGAGCCCTATCCTCATGTAAAGCCTCTAAGAGACTGGAACAACAGCACAGATATGGGGCTTGCCAAGCCCCTAGTCCCCCAATCTCAACCAGAGTTAGAGATGTCTATTCACTCCTACTCAGGGCACTGCTCTGGAATCCCTCTTTGGTGGGACAACTGAGATAAAAAAAAAATACAGAAAGGACTCTTCCCATCCACAGAATGATCCCAACCACTTGGGATCAGGCCAAATCACCAGAGAAAGACTTGTCCATGGCCCTTGAGGAGACCCCGACATTCCACGGCCACCGTAGGCACAAAATCCAGAGACAAAAGCCTGAGCAAATGCCACATACTCGCCCTTTGTTCATAGCCCGGAAAATTCTCACGGTCTGTAGATCGAGCCTTCATACATGCATCCCCAAACCTAAGCTGAGTTTGTGTTTTCAGACTTCTGTCCCCACAGTCCTGGCCCACACACCATCCAAGCTGGGGCCCCTGGAGCCACACCTGAGGACTGTGGCTTCCTTCTCCAGGGGAATTCTGCCATTTCCATTGGCCACAACCCTATAGATTAGGAGAAACCTCCAAACTCCCCGAGGCCATCCCAATAGTGTTGGCTGCCCAGGACAAACAGGGATGATCTTTCACAAGTTAGGAAACTACCTCCCCTCAGACCCAGAGACAGATATCCCCATAGAATAAGATTGAACTGGACAGGCACTTAGGCCCTAATCATATCCATTGCTGTTGTTTCCAGGCATCTCTCCTCAGAGGCCTGGTTACCAATACCAGCATATGGGCGATTACTGAGGCACTCATAGAAAAATCTCATCTCCACATAGGAAATGTACTCTTTGGAGCTCTATAAAAACCTCTGTTTAGGAGAATCTTCAGGGCCCCGGATCAAGCACCCCATTCCAAGGTCTCCATGGACTTAAACCCACATTATGATCTATCCTCGGTAGAGTCCATGTCAACTCATCCCCCTTGGTTTCTCCCCCAGGGCCTGCAGATCAAACCTGCCTTGTTGCTAGGAGACAACTAGAATGGGAGGCGGGCTGCCCAGGCATCCATCCTTAGAACCCTACTCTGGAGTCGTTCCATATGGGACATCCTAGAGCCATCCAACAGGTCTCAAGTGTCCCACAGAAGGAATCTTTGCAGTCTGGTGCATCTCACAACTCCCATTGTGGGAAAATCTTCATGGTCTCTTGAGACGCTCCACTTTATAAAGGGGCCATCATGGACAGAAACTCCAACCTGAGCAAACGTCTGATATTCGCCCTGGCTTCAGGTGCATGAGATCTTGATTCAGCTCTGCAGAGTGTGCCTTCTGTGCCCTCACCCCAAAAACTAAGACTAGCTTGTGTTCTCAGACTACCGTCCTCACACCCCTGGCCCAAAAGCCCTACAGTTTGGCAATACTGGGGCCACAATGCAGCACTCTGCCTGCCCTCCAGAAGATAAACGTTGCCTTATGGAGCTACCTAGAAACCCGAATGAGGATCAACTGAATGCCACTCGACTGCACCCCAAATATACAGTCTACCCTGTCTAATGCCCTGTCTGACACAGCATGAGCCCACACCTCCAGACCTACGCTCAACAGCTAGCCACACACTGAGCTCATTGTACCCATCAGGTCCTTAGGTCTTCATCTCTTCCCAACCTCGGTTTTCGGGTTTCAGAACCTAGACATAAACTCCAATCACTGTCCAGGGGTGAACGTGATGCAGAAATCACAACTCTTCCTTCGCCATGGCCGGAAACCTTGTGGTTGGCATATTCTCCAACGTTCAGTGTAGGAGAATCCAAGGTGGCCCATGAGGCCCTTCCCATGCTTGAGGGCCTTGTTGGGCACAAATAGGCATTGTGACCCTCAGCATGAGCCCTGTCCTCAAGAAGACCTCTCAGTGTCTGAATCAAGAGCCCACATATTGGACTTGCCATGCCCCTAGGCCCCCAAACATAAACAGATGTGGGGTTATCCAGTTGTCCCTCCCAAGGACTCTGCACTGGAATCCCTCTTTTATTGGCACACATGAGGTACATAAAATAAAATAAAAAACAGAAAGGACTCCTCCCATCCCACAGAATGTACCTAAACTCTTGGGATTGGGTCAAATTCTCAGAGAAGGAAAGCCGTCCACAACCCATGAGGCCACGCCAGCATTCGACCCACATTGTTGACACAAATCCAGAGACAAAACCTGAGCAAGCACCTCAAACTCACTCTTTTTCATATCCCGAAGTGTTATCACGGTCTGTAGATTGGGTGTGCTATACGTATGTCCCCAATCCTAAGTGGAGTTTGTGTTTTCAGACTTCTGTCCCACAGGCCTGGCCCACACACCCTCAATGCTGGGCCCCTAGAGCCAACCTCAGAACTGTGCCTGCCCTCTCCAGGGGATTTCTGCCCATTCCATTGGCCACAACCCTATAGATTAGGAGAAACTCCAAAGTCCCGAGGCCATTCTCAATATTATAGGCTGCCCAGGACAAACAGGGGCGAGCAACTACCTCCCCTCATATCCATAGACACGTATCCCCAGGAAAGAGATTGAACCGGACAGGCACCTAGGCCCTAATCATATCCATTGCTTTTGTTTCCAGGCATCTCTCCTCAGAGGCCTGGTTTCCAATACCAGCATATGGGAGATTCCTTAGGCACTCATCAAAACAATTTTCTTCTCTACATAGGAAACGTACTCTTTAGAGCTCCATCAAAACCTCCGGTTATGAACATCCCTCAAGGCCCCGGATCAAGCACCCCATTCCAAGGTCTCCATGGACACAAATGCACATTATGACCCATCCTCAACTCACCCATTTCAACACACCCGCCTCGGTTACTCCCCTAGATCCAGCAGATCGAACTTGCCTTGGCGCTATGAGACACCTGGAATGGGAGGCAGGCTGCCCAGGCATCCATCCTTAGAACCCTGCTCTGGATAGCTTCCTTATGGGATGTCCTGGAGCCATCCAGCAGGTCTCGACTGTCCCACGGAAGGAATCATTGCGGTTTGGAGCATCTCACAATTCCCATCCTGGGAAAACCTCCATGGCCTCGTGACACCCTCCCCTTCATGAACGGGCCGTCATGGACAGAAACTCCAACCTGAGCCAACGTCTGATCCTCGCTCTGTCTTCAGGTACATGGGATCTCGAATCATCTCTGCAGAGGGTTCGTGCCGTCCCCTCACCCCGAAATCTAAGTCTGGCTTGTGTTCTCAGAATTTTTTCCTCACACTCCTGGCCCACAAGCCTTCCAGTTTGGGAATTCTGGAGCCACTATGTGGCACTGTGTCTTCCTTCCAGAAGAAAAACGTTGCCTTTTGGGGCTACATACGCAGTAACCACAAATGAGTACCAACCTGCACGAAACTCGACTGCACCCCAATGATACATTCTAGCCTGGGCACTAATTCCCTGTCTGCCACAGCCTGAGCCTACACCTCCCAACCCACACTCAACAGCTGGCCGAACACTGAGCACATCAGACACACCATGGCCTTAGGTCTTCATATCTTCCCAACCTCTGTTTTCAGGCTTCAGAACCTAGACCTTAAATCCAATCACAGTCCAGGAGTGAAAGTGTTGCAGAAATTAGAACTCCTTCTTCCCCAAGGCCAGAAACCTTGTGGTTGCCATATTGTGCAACGTTCAGTGTAGGAGAAACCAGCATGGTACATTAGGCCTCGCCCTGACTTGAGGGGCTCCTTGGGCACAAAAACACATTGTGAAACTCAATGTGAGCCCTATGCTCAAGGAAGGCCTCTCAGTGTCTGGACCAAGAGCCCACATATGGGGCTTGCCATGTTCTTAGGTCCCAATGTTAACCAGAGTTCTGGTTGTCCAATCGCCCCACCCCAGGACTGTGCTGTGGAATCCTTATTTTGGTGGTCCACCTGAGGTAAAAAAAAAAAAAAAAAAAAAAAAAAAAAAAAAAAAAAAAACAAACAGAAAGTCCTCCTCCCTTCCCACAGAATGACCCCAAACTCTTGGGATTGGGTCAAATCCCTAGAAAGGGAGCCTCATCGATGGCCCATGAGGACACCCGGACATTCCATGGCAATCGGTGACACATATCCAGAAAAAATAAGCATGAGCAAGCACCTCACTTTCGCCCTTTGTTCATATCTCGAAGAGTTCTCATCACGGTCTATATATCGGGCCGGCCATACCTACAGACCCAAACCTAAGTGGAGTTTGTGTTTTCAGACTTTTGTCCAAATAGCCCTGGACCACACACGCTCCACACTTGGGTCCCTGGAGCTACACCTCAGGACTGTGCTTCCCTTTCAAGAGAATTCTTCCCATTCCATTGGCCACAACCTTGCAAATTAGGAAAAACCTCCAAAGTTACCGAGGCATCCTAATAGCTTAGGCCGCCCAGGACAAACAGGTGTGATCTCAAACCAGCTGAGCAACTACCTCCACTCAGACAAAAGATGTCCCCAGAGAAGAATATTGAACCGGACAGGCCCCTAGGCCCTAATCAGATCCATTGCTTTGGTTTCCAGGCATCTCTCCTCAGAGGTCTCATTTCCAATACCAGCAAATGGTGGTTTCCTGAGGCACCAATAAGAACAAATCTCATCTCCCCATGGAAAACTTGCTCATTGAAGCTTTGTTATAACCTCTGGTTAGGAGAACCATTCAGGGCCCTGGTGCCACTGCCCCATACCAAGGTCTCAATGGACTCAAACCAACATTAAGGCCATCCTCAGGAAAGTCCATTTCAACTCACTTAAGACCATCCTCAGGAAAGTCCATTCCAACTCAGCCCCCTCTGATGCTACCCCAAGCCAGCAGATCAAACGTTTCTTATTGCTAGGAGACAATTGGAATTGAGGCTGTCTGCCCAGGCATCCAGACTTAGAACCCTGTTCTGGAAAAATACCTTAAGAGAAGTCCTGGAGCCATCCAACAAATCTTAATTGTCCCACAGAAGGAATCATTGCGGTTTGGAGCATCTCACTACTCTAATAGTTAGAAAACCCCCATGGCCTCAAAATACCCCCAACCCCTTCATGAAGGGGCCAACATGGACAGAAACTCCAACCTGAGTCAAAGTCTGATCCTCGACCTGACTTCAGACTCATGAGATCTCAATTCAGCTCTGCAGAGTGTGCCTGCCATGTCCATTCCCGAAACCTAAGCCTAGCTTGTCTTGTCAGAATTCCATCCTCACTCTCCTGGCCCACAAGCCCTCCAGTTTGGGAATTCCGAAGCCACAATGCAGCACTCTGCCTGCCCTCCAGAAGAAAAACTTTGCCCTATGCTGCTAATAAGAAACCCCAAATGATTATCTAATGCATGCCACTCGACTGTAAAGCAATTATACAGCCTACCCTGAATACGAATGCCCTGTCTGGCACAGCCTGAGACAAGACATCCCAAACGACACCTAGACAGCTGGCTCCAACCTGGACACAAGGGACCCGCTATGGCTGTAGTTCGTCATCTCTTCCCAACCTCGGTTTTCAGGCTTCAGAACCTAGACCTTATCTCCAATCACTGCCCAGGGGTGAACGTGATGCAGAAATTAGAATTCCTCCTTCCCCATGGCCAGAAACCTTGTGGTTGGCATGTTGTCCAACGTTCAATGTGGGAAAACCTGCATTGTCGGAAAGGCCACGCCAGTGCTTGAGGGCCGCCTAGGGCACAGACATGCATTGTGACCTGTAGCGTGATTCCCATATTAAAGTAACGCCTCTCATTGGCTGGACCAAGATCCTGCATATGGGGCTTGTCATATCCATAGGCCCCCAGGCTTAACCAGAGAGCGAGTATTCCAGTTGTCAGTACCCACTTCTTGCTCCAGAATCCCTCTACTGGGAGGACACATGAAGCAGAAAACAGGTCTCTTCCCTTCACACAGAATGACCCCAAACTCTTGGGGGCTGGACAAACTACCAGAGAGGGAGACTTCTACGACCCATGAGGCAACTCCTACATCAAATGGCCATTGTGGACAAAATATCCAGAGACAAAAGACTGAGCGACTGCCTCGCACTCACCCTTCTTTCATATCCAGAGGAGCTCCCCTCACGGACTGTAGATCAGGCCTGCCATAACCTCGGCCGCAAACCTGAGCTGAGTTTGGGTTTTTGGATGTCTGTCTGCACAGCCGTGGCCCACACCGCCTCCAGGCTGCGGTCTCTGGAGCCACACCACAGAACTGTGCCTGCTCTCTCCTAAGAAACTGCCCGTTCCAATGGCCACAACTCTACAAAATAGTAAAAACCTCAAGGTCCCCAAGGACATCCCACTAACGCAAGCCACACTGGACATACAGGGGCATTATGACACCAGCTGAGCAACTACTAACTTCATGCAGACACACAGACTGATATTCGCAGAGACAGAAGATTGAACCAGGCAGGCTCCTAGGCCCTATTATGAACTCTGGCTTTGGTGTCCAGGTATCACTCCTCAGAGGTCTGGGTTCGAAGACCAGCATATGGGGCTATCCTGAGGCACCAGACAGAACACCTCTCATCTCCCCATGGAAGGCTTCCTTGTTGGAGTTGTGTCAAACCCTTCGGGTTGGAGAATCCTGCAGAGTCCCTTAGCTACTGCCACATTCCAAGGTCTCCATGGCCACCAACCCACATTATGACTCATCCTCAGGAAAGTCCATTTAAACTCAGCCTTCTGGGTAGCTCACCCAAGAGCCCGCAGATTGAGCGTGCCTTGTCTCGACCAGGCAATGGGAAGGGGAGTTGGCGTTTCTAGGCATCCATGCTTAGGCCCCTGCTCTTGAGTCTTTCTGTATAGGGCATCCTGGAACCATCCAATAGTACTCGACTGTCCTGAAGAAGGAAACTTTGAAGTTTGGAGCAGCTCACAACTCCCAGCGTAGGGAAACCTCCCTGGGCTCATGACGCCCCCACCCCCTTCAGGAAGGGGCCGTCACGGACACAAACTCCAGCTTGAGGCAACATCTGATATTCGCCCTGACCTCAGATGCAGGAGATCTCGAATCAGCCTCTGCATAGTGGGCCCAAACCTCGTGCTACCTTGTGTTTTCAGACTTCCTTCCTCACACTCCTGGCAAACATGTCCTCAAGACTTGGAATTCTGGAACCAAAATGCAGCCCTATGCTGGCCCTCCAGAAGAAAAACGTTGCTCTATGGGGATCTCCATGTACCCCAAATGAGGATCAACCTGCTCGGTTCTCGACCTCACCCCAATTGGATTGTTCGGGTTGTCCATTCACCCTCTCCAGAGCTCTGCTTTGGAATCCCTCTTTTGGTGGGACACTTGAGGTAACAAAACTAAAAGGAATCCTCCCATCCTTCAGATTGACCCCAAACAATTGAGATTGGACCAAATTCACAGAGAGGAAGTCTCGTCCATGGCCCATGAGGCCTCCCCGAGATTCCACAGCCATCGTTAACATCAAATCCAGAGACAAAAGCCTGAGCAAGCACCTCACACTCGCTCTTTTGTCGTATCCCGAAGAGTTCTCCTCACGGTCTGTAGATCGGGCCTGCCATACCTACTTCCCAAACCTAAGCCGTGTTTGTGTTTTCAGACTTCTGTCCCCACATTCCTGGCCCACAGACCCTTCAGACTGGGGCCCCTGTAGCCACACATCAGGACTGTGCCTGTCCATACCACGTGAATTCTGCCCATTCCATTGTCCACAATCGTACAATTTAGGAAAAACTTCCAGAGTCCCCAAGGACATCCCAATAATGTAGGCCACCCAGGACAAACAAGGGTCATCTGAAACCAGCTGAGCATCTACCTCTACTCAGCGTAGATGGATGTCCCCAGAGAAGAAGATTGAATCAGACAGGCCCCTAGGCCTGAATCAGATTCATTGCTTTCGGTTACAGGTATCTCTCCTCAGAGGCCTGGTTTCCAATATTAGAATATGGGGATATCATGAGGCAGCAATCAGAACAAATCTCTTCTCCACATGGGAAAATTATCCTTTGAAGATGTCTCAAAACCACCAGTTAGGAGAATCATTCAGGGCCTGTGTGCCACTGCCCCATTACAAGGTCTCCATAGACACAAAAACACATTAGGACCCACCCACAGGAGAGTCCATTTCAACTCAGCGTATTCAGTTGCTCCGCGAGATCCAGCAGATCTAACTTGTCTTGTTGCTAGGAGACAATTGGAATGCGAGGTGGCCTACCCCGCCATCCATCCTTAAAACCCTGCTCCGAATCGTTGGCCTGGAGCCAACCAACAGGTCTCAATTGTCCTGCAGAAGAATCTTTGAAGTTGGGAGCTTCTCAGAACTCCCATCGTGAGAGAACCCCCATGGCCACATGATCCCCCCCCCTTCATAAAGGGGCCATCAGGTACATAATGTCCAACCTGAGCAATCGTCTGATCCTCACCCTGACTTCAGATGCATGAGATCTCGGTCCAGGTCTGTAGATTGTGCCTGCCATGTCCTCACCCAGAAACCTAAGCCTAGCTTGTGTCCTCAGACTTTAGTCCACAGACTACTGGCTCACAAGCCCTCCAGTTTGGCAATCCAGAACTACAATGCAGCACTCTACCTGCCCTGCAGAAGAAATACATTGCCCTCTGGGGCTACCTAGAAACCCCAAATGAAGATCAACCTGCACGACACTTGCCTATACCCAAAATATATAGGATGACCTGGGCAATAATGCTCTTTCTGACAGAGCCTGAGCCTGGACCTCCTGGCCCCACCCAGACAGCTTACCGCTCACTGAGCACATAGGACCAGCAATTGCCTTAGGTCGTTATCTCTTCCCAATCTCAGTTTTCAGGATTCAGATCCTAGACGTTATCTCCAATCACTGCCCAGGTTTGAAAATGATGCAGAAATCAGAACTCCCTCTCAATGGCAAGAACCTTGTGGTTGGATTGTTGTCCAACATTCAGTGTAGTGGAAACATGTTTGTCGGATGAGGCCCCGCCATTGCTTGCGGGCCACATAGGTGGCAAACTCACATTGTGACCCTCAGCCTTAGCCCAGTCCTCAGGTAAGGCCCCTCGGTGGCTGGATGAAGAGACAGCATATTGGGCTTGCCATGCCCATAGGTCCCAATTTTTAACCATAGTTCGGGTTGTGTCTTCCCCAGGGCACTGCTTCGGAATTCCGCTTTTGGTGGGACACCTGAGGTAACAACCCTGAAAGGAGTCCTCCCATCCCACAGATTGACGAAAAACAATTGAGATCAGGCCAAATCCACAGAGAGCAAGATTCGTCCATGGCCCATGAGGCCTCTCCATCATTCCACAGCCATCTCTGATACAAAATCCAGAGACAAAAGCCTGAGCACGTGCCTCAGACTTGCTCATTCTTCATATCCTGAAGAGTTCTTCAGATAAGAACCTACAAGGCACTCAAAGGCACCCAAAATATATAGTCTAACCTGGGAACTAATGCACTGTCTGACAACCTGAGCCCGGACCTCGTGACCAACACTCAGACAGCTGACCGCCCACTGAGCACATCAGACCCGCCATGGCCTAAGTCATCATATGTTCCCTATCTCAGTTTTCAGGCTTCAGAACCTAGACCTTATCTCCAATCACTGCCCAGGGGTGACTGTGATGCAGAAATCAGAACTCTCCTTAAGCCATGGCAAGAAACCTTCTGGTTGGCATGTTGTCCAACGTTCAGAGTAGGAGAAACCAGCATTCACCCTGAGGCCGCGCCCATTCTTGAGTGCGACGAGGGCGTAAAGACGCATTGTGACCCGCAGCCTGAGTCCTGTCTTCTAGTTAGTCCTCTCAGTGGCTGGACCATTAGATGTCATAATGGGCTTGACATGTCCCTAGCCCCCAATTTTTAACCAGATTTCTGGTTGTCGTGTCACCCCTCCCCAAGGCTCTACTCTGGAACGCTCATTTGGTGGGACACCTGAGGTTGAAAAACAAAACAATACAAATCAACAACAACAGAACAACGGACTTCTTCCATCCCACAGAATGACCCCAAACTCTTTGGACGGGGCCAAACCCCCAGAGAGTAAGACTCGTCCATTTCCCATGAAGTCACCCGGAAATTTCACGACCATGAGTGACACGATATCCAGAGACAAATACTTGTGCAAGAGCCTCACACTCGCCCTTTTTTCATATCCCGAAGTTTTCTCCTCATGGTCTGTAGATCAGTCCTGCCATACCTATGACCCGAAACATAAGCCGAGTTTGTGTTTTCAGTCAACTGTCCAAAGCCCTGACCTACACACCCTAAAGGTTCAGGCCCCTGGAGCCAAACATGACGACTGTGCTTGCCCTCTCCAAGGGAATTGTGTGTGCCCATTCCAATGGCCACAAACCTACTAATAGGATAAACATCCAAAGTCCCTGATGCCATCCCAATATTTGTGGCTTCCCAGGACAAACAGGGGCAATCTGGGCCCATCTGAGCACCTACCGGCACTCAGACCCATAGACTGATGTCCCCAGAGGTAAAAAGGAACGAACAGGCCCCTAGGTACATATCGGATCCATTGCTTTGGTTTCCAGGCATCTCTCCTCAGGGGCCTGGGTTTCAATAGAAGCATATGGCTGTTTCTTGACTCACCTATCAGAACAATCTAATCTACACATGGGAAACTTGCACGATGCAGCCGGTGAAAGCCTCTCTTTAGAGGAACCCTTCAGGGCCCCGTTCGACCGCTTCATTTCAAGGTCTCCATAGACACAAAATCATATTAGGACACATCTACGGGAGAATCCATTTCAACTCAGCCTCCTCGGTTGCTCCCCCAGATCAGGCAGATCTATCCTGTCTTGTTGCTGTAGACAATTGGAATGCGAGGTGGGCTACCCAGCCATCCATCCTTAGAACCCTGCTCGGAATCGTTATCCTGGAGCCAATCAATAGGTCTCAATCGTCCTGCAGAAGAATCTTTGCAGTTGTGAGCTTCTCACAACTCCCATCGTGGCATAACCCCCATGGACTCGTGATCCACCCCCCCCTTCAGGATGGGGCCATCAGGGACAGAATGTCCAAACTGAGCGATCGTGTGATCCTCGCACTGACTTCAGATGCACGAGATATCGATTCAGGTCTGTAGATTGTGCCTCCCATTTCCTCAAACAGAAACCTAGGCCTAGCTTGGGTTCTCAGACTTCCGTTCTCAGACTACTGGCCCACAAGCCCTCCAGTTTGGCAATCCAGAACTACAATGCAGCACTCTGCCAGCCCTCCAGAAAAAACATTGCCCTCCATGGCTACCGAGAAACCCCAAATGAGGATCAACCTGAACGCCATTCGGCTGTACCCCAAATATATAGGCTGACCTGGGCACTAATGCTCATTCTGTATATCCTGAAGAGTTCTTCAGATAAGAGCCTACACAGCACTCGAATGCACCCAAAATATATAGTCTAACCTGGGCACTAATGCACTGTCTGACAACCTGAGCCCGGACCTCGTGACCAACACCCAGACAGCTGACCGCACCCTAAGCACATCAGACCCGCCATGGCCTTAGGTCATCATCTCTTCCCTACCTAAGTTTTCAGGCTTCAGAACCTAGACCTTATCTCCAATCACTGCCCAGGGGTGACTATGATGCAGAAATCAGAACTCTTCCTTACCCATGGCAAGAAACCTTGTGGTTGGCATGTTGTCCATCGTTCAGTGTAAGAGAAACCAGCATTCACACTGAGGCCCCTCCCATTCTTGAGTGCGACGAGGGCATAAACACGCATTGTGACCCTCAGCGTGAGTCCTGTCCTCTAGTACGTCCTCTCAGTGGCTGGACCATTAGATGTCATAATGGGCTTGACCAGTCCCTAGGCCCCAATTTTTAACCAGATTTCTGGTTGTCCAGTCGCCCCTCCCCAGGGCTCTACTCTGTAATCCCTCATTTTGTGGGAAACCTGAGGTTGAAAAACAAAACAAAACAAATCAACAACAGAACAACGGACTTCTTCCATCCCACAGAATGACCCCAAACTCTTTGGACGGGGCCAAACCCCCAGAGAGTAAGACTCATCCATTTCCCATGAAGTCACCCGGAAATTTCACGACCATGAGTGACACGATATCCAGAGACAAACACTTGAGCAAGAGCCTCACACTCGCCCTTTTTTCATATCCCGACATGTTCTCCTTGTGGTCTGTAGATCAGTCCTGCCATACCTATGACCCGAAACATAAGAAGAGTCTGTGTTTTCAGACAACTGTCCAAACAGCCCTAGCCTACACACCCTACAGGCTCAGGCCCCTGGAGCCAAAACTGACGACTGTTTTTGCCCTCTCCAAGGGAATTGTGTGTGCCCATTCCAATGGCCACAACCCTACTAAGAGTATAAACCTCCAATGTCCCTGAGGCCATCGCAATATTTGTGGCTTTCCCAGACAAACAGGGGCAATCTGGGCCCATCTGAGCACCGACCTGCACTCAGACCCGTAGACTGATGTCCCCAGAGGTAAAAAGGAACGAACCGGCCCCTAGGCACATATCGGATCCATTGCTTTGGTTTCCAGGCATCGCTCCTCAGAGGCCTGGATTTCAATAACAGCATAAGGCTGTTTCTTGACTCACCCATCAGAACAAATCTCATCTACACACGGGAAACTTGTATGATGGAGCTGTGTGAAAGCCTCTATTTAGGAGAACCCTTCAGGGCCCCAGTGCCACCTCTTCATTCCAAGGTCCCCATAGACACAAAATCATATTAGGACACATCCACGGGAGAGTCCATTTCAACTCAGCCTCCTTGGCTGCTCCCCCAGATCAGGCCGATCTAACCTGTCTTGTTGCTTGGAGACAATTGGAATGCAAGGTGGGCTACCCAGCCATCCATCCTTAGAACCCTGCTCGGAATCGTTGTCCTGGAGCCAACCAACAGATCTCAAAATTGTCGGGCAGAAGAATCTTTGCAGTTGGGAGCTTCTCACAACTCCCACCGTGGGAAAACACCCATGGCCTCGTGATCCACCCCCCTTCAAGAAGGGGCCATCAGGGACAGACTGTCCAACCTGAGCGATCATCTGATCCTCGCCCTGACTTCAGATGCACGAGATCTCGATTCAGGTCTGTAGATTGTGCCTGCCATATCCTTACCCAGAAAGCTAGGCCTAGCTTGGGTTCTCAGACTTCCGTCCTCAGAATACTGGCCCACAAGCCCTCCAGTTTGGAAATCCAGAATTACAATGCAGCACTCTGCCTACCCTCCAGAAGGAAAACATTGCCCTCTGGGGCTAGCCAGAAACCCCAAAATAGGATCAACGGGGCACACCATTAGGCTGTACCCCAAATATATAGGCTGACCTGGGCACTAATGCCCTTTCTGACACAGCCTGATCCTGGCACAACTGGCCCCACCCAGACAGCTGACCGCACACGGAGCACATGTGACCGGCCATGGCCTTAGGTTGTCATCTCTTCTCAACCTCGGTTTTCAGGCTCCAGAACCTAGACCTTATCTCCAATCACGGCCCCGGATTGAAAATGATGCAGAAATCAGAACTCTTTCCCCATTGCAAGACACCTTGTGGTTGGCATGTTGTCCAAGATTTAGTGTAGTTGAAACCAGTGTGGCCCATGAAGCCCCACCCATGCTTGCGGGCCACATTGGTCACAAACACACATTGTGTCCCTCAGCCTGAGCCCAGTCCTCAGGTAAGGCCTCTCAGCGGCTGGATGGAGAGACAGCATATTGGGAATGCCATGCCCCTAGGCCCCAATTTTTAAACATAGTTCGGGTTGTCCCTTCACTATTCCCCAGGGCTCTGCTTTGGAATTCATCTTTTGGTGGGACACCTGAGGTAACAAACCTGAAAGGAGACCTCCCATCCCACAAATTGACGAAAAACAATTGGGATCGGGCCAAGTCCACAGAGAGCAAGATTCGTCCATGGCCCATGAGGCCTCCCCAACATTCCACGGCCATCGCTGAAACAAAATCCAGAAACAAAAGCTTGAGCGTGCGCCTCAGATTCGCTCATTCTTCATATCCTGAGGAGTTCTTCAGATAAGAACCTACACGGCACTCGATGCACCCAAAATATATAGTCTAACCTGGGCACTAATGCACTGTCTGACAACCTGAGCCCGGACCTCGTGATCAAACCCAGACAGCTGTTCGCACACTGAGCACATCAGACCCGCCATGGCCTTAGGTCATCATCTCTTCCCTACCTAGGTTTTCAGGCTTCAGAAACTTGACCTTATCTCCAAACACTGCCCAGGGGTGACTGTGATGCAGAAATCAGAAC
Source organism: Mustela putorius furo (assembly GCF_011764305.1). NCBI lineage: Eukaryota > Metazoa > Chordata > Mammalia > Carnivora > Mustelidae > Mustela > Mustela putorius. Next base: position 75,325 of record NW_025422314.1, on the reverse strand, counting down.
TCTTCCTTACCCATGGCAAGAAACCTTGTGGTTGGCATGTTGTCTACCATTCAGTGTAGGAGAAACCAGCATTCACCCTGAGGCCCCGCCCATTCTTGAGTGCGACGAGGGCATGAACACGCATTGTGACCCTCAGCGTGAGTCCTGTCCTCTAGTACGTCCTCTCAGTAGCTGGACCATTAAATGTCATAATGGGCCTGACAAGTCCCTAGGCCCCAATTTTTAACCAGATTTCTGGTTGTCCAGTCGCCCCGCCCAGGGCTCTACTCTGGAATCCCTCATTTTGTGGGACACCTGAGGTTGAAAAACAAAACAAAACAAATCAAAAACAGCAGAGCAACGGAGTACTTTTATCCTACAGAATGACCCCAAACTCTTTGGACGGGGCCAAATCCCCAGAGAGTAAGACTCGTCCATTTCCCATGAAGTCACCTGGAAATTTCACGACCATGAGTGACACGATATCCAGAGACAAAAACTTGAGCAAGAGCCTCACACTCGCCCTTTTATCATATCCCGAAGAGTTCTCCTCATGGTCTGTAGATCAGTCGTGCCATTCCTATGACCCGAAACATAAGCCGAGTTTGTGTTCTCAGTCAACTGTCCAAACAGCCGTGACCTATACACCCTACAGGCTCAGGCCCCTGGAGCCAAACCTAAGGACTATGCTTGCCCTCTCAAAGAGAATTGTATGTGCCACTCCAATGGCCACAACCCTACTAATAGGATAAACCTCCAAAGTCCCTTAGGCCATCCCAATATTTGTGGCAACCCAGGACAAACAGGGGCAATCTGGGCCCATCTGAGCACCTACCAGCACTCAGACCCGTAGACTGATGTGCCCAGAGAAAAAAGGATCGAACAACCACCTAGACACCTTTCGGATCCATTGCTTTGGTTTCCAGGCATCTCTCCTCAGAGGCCTGGATTTCAATAACAGCATATGGCTGTTTCATGACTCACCCATCAGAACAAATCTCATCTACACATGGGAAGCTTGCACGATGGAGCTGTGTGAAAGCCACCCTTTAGGAGAACCCTTCAGGGCCCCAGTGCCACCGCTTCATTCCAAGGACTCCATAGACACAAAATCATATTAGGACACATCCACGGGAGAGTCCATTTCAACTCAGCCTCCTCGGTTGCTCCCACAGATCAAGCAACCTGTCTTGTTGCTTGGAGACAATTGGAATGCGAGGTGGGCTACCCAGACATCCATCCTTAGAACCCTGCTCGGAATCGTTGTCCTGGAGGCAACCAACAGGTCTCAATTGTCCTGCAGAAGAATCTTTGCAGGTGGTAGCTTCTCACTACGCCCATCGTGGGAAAATCCCCATGGCCTCGTGATCCACCCCCCCTTCAAAAAGGGGCCATCATGGGAGTTCTGATTTCTACAACACAGTCACCCCTGGGCAGTGATTGGAGATAAGGTCTAGGTTCTAAAGCCTGAAAACTGAGGTAGGGAAGAGATGATGACCTAAGGCCATGGTGAGTCTGATGTGCTCAGTGTGCGGTCAGCTGTCTGGGTGTTGGTCTCCAGGTCAGGGCTCGGGTTGTCAGACAGTGCATTAGTTCCCAGGTTATAGTATATATTTTGGGCGCATTCGAGTGCCGTGTAGGTTCTTATCTGAAGAACTCTTCAGGATATGAAAAATAAGTGAGTCTGAGGCGCGTGCTCAGGCTTTTGTCTCTGGATTTTGTATCAGCGATGGCTGTGGAATATTGGGGAGGCCTCATGGGCCATGGACGAATCTTGGTCTCTGTGGACTTGGCCCGATCCCAATTGTTTTTCGTCAATCTGTGGGATGGGAGGACTCTTTCAGGTTTGTTACCTCAGGTGTCCCACCAAAAGAGGAATTCCAAAGCAGAGCCCTGTAGAAGAGTGAAGGGACAACCCGAACTATGTTTAAAAATTGGGGCCTAGGGGCATGGAAAGCCCAGTATGCTGTCTCTCCTTCCAGCCACTGAGAGGCCTTACCTGAGGACTGGGCTCAGGCTGAAGGTCACAATGTGTGTTTGTGACCAATGTGGCCCGCAAGCATGGGCAGAGTCACATGTGCCACACTGGTTTCAACTACACTGAACCTTGGACAACATGCCAACCACAAGGTTTCTTGCCATGGGGAAAGAGTTCTGATTTCTGCATCATTTTCAAACCCGGGCCGTGATTGGAGATAAGGTCTAGGTTCTGAATCCTGTAATTCGAGGATGAGAAGAGATGACGACCTAAGCCATGGCGGGTCCGATGTGCTCAGTGTGTGGCCCTCTGTCTGGGTGGGGCCAGGATGTCCAGGATCAGGCTGTGTCAGAAAGGGCATTAGTGACCATGTCAGCTTATATATTTGGGGTACAGCTGAATGGTGTGCTCTGTTGATGCTCATTTGGGGATTCTGGGTAGCCCCAGAGGGCAATATTTTTCTTCTGGAGGGCAGGCAGAGTGCTGCAATGTAGTTCTGGATTGCCAAACTGGAGGGCTTGTGTGCCAGTAGTCTAAGGACCGAAGTCTTAGTACCCAAGCTAGTCCTCGGTTTCTGGGTGAGGATATGGTAGGCACAATCTTCAGACCTGAATCGAGATCTCGTGCATCTGAAGTCAGGGCGAGGATCAGACGATCGCTGAGGTTGTACATTCTGTCCCTGATGCCCCTTCTTGAAAGGGGGGTGGATCACGAGGCCATGGGGGATTTCCCACGATGGGAGTTGTGAGAAGCTCCCAACTGCAAAGATTCTTCTGCAGGACAATTGACACCTGTTGGTTGGCTCCAGGTCAACGATTCTGAGCAGGGTTCTAAGTATGGATGGCTGGGAAGCCCACCTCGCAATCCAATTGTCTCCAAGCAACAAGACATTTTAGATCTGCTGGATCTGGGGGAGCAACCGAGGAGGCTGAGTTGAAATGGACTCTCCCGTGGATGTGCCCTATATGATTTTGTGTCTATGGAGACCTTGGAATGAAGCGGTGGCACTGGGGCCATGAAGGGTTTTCCTAAAGAGAGGCTTTCACACAGGTCCCTCGTGCAAGTTTCCCGTGTGTAGATGAGATTTGTTCTGATGGGTGAATCAAGAAACAGCCATATGCTGTTATTGAAATCCCGGCCTCTGAGGAGAGATGCCTGGAAAACAAAGCAATGGATCCGATAGGTGCCTAGGGGCCTGTTCGTTCCTTTTTACCCCGGGGACATCAGTCTACGGGTCTGAGTGTCGGTAGGCGCTCAGATGGCCCAGATTGCCCCATTTGTCCTGGGAAGCCACAAATATTGGGATGGCCTAAGGGACTTTGGAGGATTATCCTATTAGTAGGGTTGTGGCCATTGGAATGGACACATACAATTCCTTGGAGAGGGTAAGCACCGTCGTCAGGTTTGGCTCCAGGGGCCTGGGCCTGTAGGGTGTGTAGGCGAGGGCTGTTTGTTCAGTTGTCTGAAAACACAAACTCGGCTTATGTTTCGGGTCATAGGTATGGCAGGACTGATCTACAGACCATGAGGAGAACTCTTTGGGATATGAAAAAAGGGCGAGTGTGAGGCTCTTGCTCAAATTTTTGTCGCTGGATATCGTGTCACTCATGGTCGTGAAATTTCCGGGTGACTTCATGGGAAATGGACAAGTCTTACTCTCTGGTTGGCCCCGTCCAAAGATTTTGGGGTCATTCGGTGGGATGGAAGAAGTCCGTTGCTCTGTTGTTGTTTATTGTTTTGTTTTGTTTTTCAACCTCAGGTGTTCCACCAAATGAGGGATTACAGAGTATAGACCTGAGGCGGGGCAACTGGAAAACCAGAAATCTGGTTAAAAATTGGGGCCTAGGGACATGTCAAGCCCATGATGACATCTAATGGTTCAGCCACAGAGTGGACGTACTAGAGGACAGGACTCACGCTGAGGGTCACAATGCATGTTTATGTCCTTGTCGCACTCCAGAAGGGGCGGGGCCTCAGGGTGAATGCTGGTTTCTCTTACACTGAACGTTGGACAACATGCTAACCACAAGGTTTCTTTCCATGGGGAAAGAGTTCTGATGTCTGCATCATTTTCAAACCCGGACCGTCATTGGAGATAAGGTCTAGGTTCTGATGCCTGAAAACTGAGGTTGAGAAGAGATGACGACCTAAGGCCATGGGGGGTCCGATGTGCTCAGTGTGCGGCCAGCTGTCTGGGTGGGGCCAGGAAGACCAGGATTAGGCTGTGTCAGAAAGAGCATTAGTGCCCAGGTCAGCCTATATATTTGGGGTACAGCCAAATGGCGTGCATGTTGATCCTCATTTGGTGGTCCTGGGTAGCCCCAGAGGGCCATGTTTTTCTTCTGGTGGGCAGGCAGAGTGCTGCATTGTAGTTCTGGATTGCCACACTGGAGGGCTTGTGGGCTAGTAGACTGAGGACGGAAGTCTGAGAACGCAAGCTAGGCCTAGGTTTCTGTGTGAGGATATGGCAGGCACAATCTACAGACGTGAATCGAGATCTCGAGCATCTGAAGTCAGGGTGAGGATCAGACGATCGCTCAGGTTGGACATTCCTTCCCTGAGGGCACCTTCTTGATTGGGGGGGGCGGTGGATCACGGGGCCATGGGGGTTTTCCCATTATGGGAGTTGTGAGAAGCTCCCAACTGCAAAGATTCTTCTGCAGGACAATTGAGACCTGTTGGTTTGCTCCAGGAAAACGATTCAGAGCGGGGTTCTAAGGATGGATGGACAGGTAGCCCACCTCGCATTCCAATTGTCTCCAAGCAAAAAGACAGATAAGATGTGCTGGATCTGGGGGAGCAACCGAGGAGGCTGAGTTGAAATGGACTCTCTCGTGGACGTGTCCTAATATGATTTTGTGTCTATGGAGACCTTGGAATGAAGCGGTGGCACTGCGGCCCTGGAGGGTTCTCCTAAAGAGAGGCTTTCACACAGCTCCATCATGCAAGTTTCCCATGTGTAGATGAGATTTGAACTGATGGGTGAATCAAGAAACAGCCATATGCTGTTATGGAAATCCAGGCCTCTGAGGAGAGATGCCTGGAAACCAAAGCAATGGATCCGATAGGTCCCTAGGGGCCTGTTCGTTCCTTTTTACCTCTGGGGACATCAGTCTACGGGTCTGAGTGCCGGTAGGTGTTCAGATGGGCCCAGATTGCTCCATTTGTCCTGGGAAGCCACAAATATTGGGATGGCCTCAGGGACTTTGGAGGTTTATCCTCTTAGTAGGGTTGTGGCCATTGAAATGGGCACATACAATTCCTTGGAGAGGGCAAGCACAGTCGTCAGGTAGGACTCCAATGGCCTGAGCCTGTAGGGTGTTAGGCCAGGGCTGTTTGGACAGTTGTCTGAAAACACAAACTCGGCTTATGTTTCGGGTCATAGGTATGGCAGGACTGATCTACAGATCATGAGGAGAACTCTTCGGTATTTGAAAAAAGGGCGAGTGTGAGGCTCTTGCTCAAGTTTTTGTCTCTGGATTTAGTGTCACTCACGGTCGTGAAATTTCCAGGTGACTTCATGGGAAATGGACGAGTCTTACTCTCTGGGGGTTTGGCCCCGTCCAAAGAGTTTGGGGACATTCTGTGGGATGGAAGAAGTCCGTTGTTCTGTTGCTGTTGATTTGTTTTGTTTTGTTTTTCAACCTCAGGTGTCCCACGAAATGAGGGATTCCAAAGTAGGGCCCTGGGTAGGGGCGACTGGACCACCAGAAATCTGGTTAAAAATTGGGGCCTAGGGACATGTCACGCCCAATATGACATCTAACGTTTCAGCCACTGATAGGACGTACTAGAGGACAGGACTCACGCTGAGGGTCACAGTGAGTGTTTATGTCCTCGTCGCACTCAAGAACAGCCGAGGCCTCAGGGTGAATGCTGGTTTCTCCTACACTCAACGTTGGACAACATGCCAACCACTAGGTTTCTTGCCATGGGTAAGGAAGAGTTCTGATTTCTGCATCACAGTCACCCCTGTGCAGTGATTGGAGATAAGGTCTAGGTTCTGAAGCCTGAAAAATGAGGTAGGGAAGAGATGATGACCTAAGGCCATGGCAGGTATGATGTGCTCAGTGTGCGGTCAGCTGTCTGGGTGTTGGTCACGAGGTCCGGGCTCAGGTTGTCAGACAGTGCTATAGTGCCCAGGTTAGACTATATATTTTGGGTGCATTCGAGTGCCTTGTAGGTTCTTATCTGAAGAACTCTACAGGATATGAAGAATGAGCGAGTCTGAAGCGCGTGCTCAGGCTTTTGTCTCTGGATTTTGTATCAGCGATGGCCGTGGAATGTTGGGGAGGCCTCATGGGCCATGGACGAATCTTGCTCTCTGTGGATTTGGCCGGATCCCAATTGTTTTTCGTCATCTGTGGGAAGGGAGGACTCCTTTCATGTTTGTTACCTCAGGTGTCCCACCAAAAGAGGAATTCCAAAGCAGAGCCCTGGGGAAGAGTGAAGGGACAACCCGAACTATGGTTAAAAATTGGGGCCAAGGGGCATGGAAAGCCCAATATGCTGTCTCTCCATCCAGCCACTTAGAGGCCTTACTTGAGGAAAGGGCTCAGGCTGAAGGGTCACAATGTGTGTTTGTGACCAATGTGGCCCGCAAGCATGTTCGGGGCCACATGGGCCACACTGGTTTCAACTACAATGAAACTTGTACAACATGCCAACAACAAGGTTTCTTGCCATCTGGAAAGAGTTCTGATTCCTGCATCATTTTCAAACCCGGTTGGTGATTGGAGATAAGTCTAGATTCTGAAGCTTGAAAACCGAGGTAGAAGAGATGACGACCTAAGGCCATGGTGGGTCCGATGTGCTCAGTGTGCGGCCAGCTGTCCGGGTGGGGCTAGGAGGTCCAGGCTCAGGCTCTGTCAGAAAGGGCATTAGTGCCCAGGTCAGCCTATATATTTGGGGTACAGCCGAATGGCGTGAAGGTTGATCCTCATTTGGGTTTCTGGGTAGCCCCAGAGGGCAATATTTTTCTTCTGGAGGGCAGGCAGAGTGCTACGTTGTAGTCTGGATTGCCAAACTGGAGGTTTTGTGGGCCAGTCGTCTGAGGACGGAAGTCTGAGAACCCAAGCTAGGCCTCGGTTTCTGGGTGAGGATATGGCAGGCACAATCTACAGACCTGAATCGAGATCTCGTGCATCTGCAGTCAGGGCGAGTTTCATACGATCGCTCAGGATGGACATTCTGTCCCTGATGGCCCCTTCTTGAAGGGGGGGTGGATCACGAGGCCATGGGGGTTTTCCCACGATGGGAGTTGTGAGAAGCTCCCAACTGCAAAGATTCTTCTGCAGGACAATTGAGACCTGTTGGTTGGCGCCAGGACAATGATTCCGAACAGGGTTCTATGGATGGATTGCTGGGTAGCCCACCTCGCATTTCATTTGTCTCCAAGCAACCAGACAGGTTAGATCTGCTGGATCTGGGGGAGCAACAGAGGAGGCTGAGTTGAAATGGACTCTCCCGTGGATGTGTCCTAATATGATTTTGTGTCTATGGAGACCTTGGAATGAAGCGGTGGCACTGGGTCCCTGAAGGGTTCTCCTAAAGAGAGGCTTTCACACAGCTCCATCGTGCAAGTTTCCCATGTGTAGATGAGATTTGTTCTTATGGGTGAGTCAAGAAACAGCCATATGCTATTATTGCAATCCAGGCCTCTGAGGAGAGATGCCTGGAAACCAAAGCAATGGATCTGATAGGTGCCTAGGTGCCTGTTGATTCCTTTTTACCTCTGGGGACATCAGTCTACGGGTCTGAGTGCAGGTAGGTGCTCAGATGGGCCCAGATTGCCCCTGTTTGTCCTGGGAAGCCACAAATATTGGGATGGCCTCAGGGACTTTGGAGGTTCATCCTCTTAGTAGGGTTGTCGCCATTGGAATGGGCACATACAATTCCCTTGGAGAGGGCAAGCACAGTCGTCAGGTTTGGCGACAGGGGCCTGAGCCTGTAGGGTGTGTAGGCCAGGGCTGTTTCGACAGTTGTCTGAAAACCCAAACTCGGCTTATGTTTCGGGTCATAGGTATGGCAGGACTGATCTACAGACCATGAGGAGAACACTTCGGTATATGAGAAAAGGGCGAGTGTGAGGCTCTTGCTCAAGTTTTTGTCTCTGGATATCGTGTCACTCTTGGTCGTGAAATTTCCGGGTGACTTCATGGGAAATGGACGAGTCTTACTCTCTGGGGGTTTGGCCCCGTCCAAAAAGTTTGGGGTCATTCTTTGGGATGGAAGAAGTCCGTTGTTCTGTTGTTGTTGATTTGTTTTGTTTTGTTTTTCAACCTTAGGTGTCCCACCAAATGGGGGATTCCAGAGTAGAGACCTGGGGCGGGGCGAGCGTACCAACAGAAATCTGGTTAAAAATTGGGGCAAGGGACATGTCAAGCCCATTATGACATCTAATGGTCCACCCACTGAGAGGACGTACTAGAGGACAGTGCTCATGCTGAGGGTCACAATGCATGTGTGTGCCCTCATCTCACTCAAGAATGGGCGGGGCCTCAGGGTGAATGCTGGTTTCTCCTACACTGAATGTTGGACAACATGCCAACCACAAGGTTTCTTGCCATGGGTAAGGAAGAGTTCTGATTTCTGCATCACAGTCACCCCTGGGCAGTATTGGAGATAAGGTCTCGGTTCTGAAGCCTGATAACTGAGGTAGGGAAGAGATGATGACCTAAGGCCATGGCGGGTCTGATGTGCTCATGTGTGGTCAGCTGTCTGTGTGTTGGTCACGAGGTCCGGGCTCAGGTTGTTAGACAGTATATTAGTGCCCAGGTTAGAGTATAATTTTGGGTGCATTCGAGTGCCGTGTAGGTTTTTCAGGATATGAAGAATGAGCGAGTCTGAGGCGCGTGCTCAGGCTTTTGTCTCTGGATTTTGTATCAGCGATATCCGTGGAATGTTGGGGAGGCCTCATGGGCCATGGACGAATCTTGCTCTCTGTGGATTTGGCCCGATCCCAAATAGTTTTTCGTCAATCTGTGGGACGGGAGGACTCCTTTGAGGTTTGTTACCTCAGGTGTCCCACCAAAAGAGGTATTCTAAAGCAGAGCTCTGGGGAAAAGTGAAGGGAGAACCCGAACTATGGTTAAAAATTGGGCATGGCAAGCCCAATATGGTGTCTCTCCATCCAGCCACTGAGAGGCCTTACCTGAGGACTGGGCTCAGGCTGAGGGTCACAATGTGTGTTTGTGACCAATGTGGCCCGCAAGCATGGGCGGGGCCTCATGACCAACGTGGCCTGCAAGCATGGGCGGAGCCTCATGGGCCACACTTTTTGCAACTACACTGAAACTTGGACAACATGCCAACCACAAGGTTTCTTGCCATGGGGAAAGAGTTTTGATTTCTGCATCATTTTCAAACCCGGGCCGTGATTGGAGATAAGGTCTAGGTTCTGACGCCTGAAAACCGAGGTTGAGAAGAGATGACGACCTAAGGCCATGGTGGGTCCGATGTGCTCAGTGTGAGGCCATCTGTCTGGGTGGGGCTAGGAGGTCCAGGCTCAGGCTGTCTCATAAAGGGCCTTAGTGCCCAGGTGAGCCAATATATTTGGGGTACAGCCGAATGGCGTGCAGGTTGATCCTCATTTGAGGTTTCTGGGTAGCCCCAGAGGGCAATGTTTTTCTTCTGGAGAGCAGGCAGAGTGCTGCATTGTAGTTCTGGATGGCCAAACTGGAGGGCTTGTGGCCCAGTATTCTGAGGACGGAAGTCTGAGAACCCTGGCTAGGCCTAGGTTTCTGGGTGAGGATATGGTAGGCACAATCTATAGACCGACCTGAATCGAGATCTCGTGCATCTGAAGTCAGGGCGAGGATCAGACGATCGCTCAGGTTCGACATTCTGTCCCAGATGGCCCCTTCTTGAAGTGGGGGTGGATCACGAGGCCATGGGGGTTTTCCCACAATTGGAGCTGTGAGAAGTCCCAACTGCAATGATTCTTCTGCAGGACATTTGAGACCTTTTGGTTAGCTCCAGGGCAACGATTCCAAGCAGTGTTCTAAGGATGGATGGCTGGGTAGCCCACCTCGCATTCCAATTCTCGCACTCAAGGATGGGCGGGGCCTCAGGATGAATGCTGTTTTCTCCTACACTGAACGTTGGACAACATGCCATCCACAAGGACTCACTTGTCCTGCAGAATAATCTTTGCGTTTGGGAGCTTCTCACAACTCCCATCTAGGGAAAACTCCCATGGACTTGTGATCCACCACCCCTTCAAGAAGGGGCCATTAGGGACAGAATGTCCAAACTGAGCGATCGTGTGTTCCTCGCCCTGAATTTAGATGCACGATATCTCGAATCAGGTCTCACCCAGAAAACTAGGCTTAGCTTAGGTTCTCTGACTTCCGTCCTCAGACTACTGGCCCACAAGCCCTCCAGTTTGGCAATCCAGAACTACAATGCAGCACTCTGCCTGCCCTCCAGAAGAAAAACTGTGCCCTCTTGGGCTACCCAGAATCCCCCAATGAGGATCAACCTGCACGCCATTCGGCTGTACCCCAAATATATAAGCTGACCTGGGCACTAATGCCCTTTCTGACACAGGCTGAGCCTGGACCTCGTGGCCACACCCAGACAGCTGGCCGCACACTGAGCTCATCGGACCCGCCATGGCCTTAGGTCGTCATCTCTTCTCAATCTCGGTTTTCAGGCTTCTGAACCTAGACCTTATCTCCATTCAAGGCCCGGGTTTGAAAATGATGCAGAAATCAGAACTCTTTCCCCATGGCAAGAAACCTTGTGGTTGGCGTGTTGTGCAAGGTTCAGTGTACTTGAAACCAATGTGATATGAGGCCCCGCCCATGCTTGTGGGCCACATTGGTCAAAAACACACATTGTGAACCTCAGCCTGAGCCCAGTCCTCAGGTAAGGCCTCTCACTGGCTGGATGGAGAGACAGCATTTTGGGCTTGCCATGCCACTAGACCCCAATTTTTAACGATAGTTCGTGATATCCCTTCAGTCTTCCCTAGGGCTCTGCTTTGGAATTCCTCTTTTGGTGGGACACCTGAGGTAACAAACCTGAAAGGAGTCCTCCCATCCCACAGATTGACGAAAAACAATTGGGATCGGGCCAAATCCACAGAGAGCAAGATTCGTCCATGGCCCATGACGCCTCCCCAACATTCCACGGCCATCGCTGATACAAAATCCAGAGACAAAAGCCTGACCACGCGCCTCAGACCCACTCATTCTTCATATCCTGAAGAGTTCTTCAGATAAGAACCTAGACGGCACTCGAATGCACCCAAAACATATAGTCTAACCTGGGCACTAATGCACTGTCTGACAACCTGAGCCCGGACCTCATGACCAACACCCAGACAGCTGACCGCACACTGAGCACATCAGACCCGCCATGGCCTTAGGTCATCATCTCTTCCCTATCTCCGTTTTCAGGCTTCAGAAACAAACCTTATCTCCAATTACAGCCCAGGGTTGATTGTGATGCAGAAATCAGAACTCTTCCTTACCCATGGCAAGAAACCTTGTGGTTGGTATGTTGTCCAACTTTCAGTGAAGGAGAAACCAGCATTCACCCTGAGGCCCCGCCCATTCTTGAGCGCGACAAGGGCATAAACACGCATTGTGAACCTCAGCGTGAGTCCTGTCCTCTAGTATGTCTTCTCAGTGGCTGGACGATTAGATGTCATAATGGGCTTGACATGTCCCTAGGCCCCAATTTTTAACCAGATTTCTGGTTGTCCAGTCGCCCCTCCCCAGGGCTCTACTCTGGAATCCCTCATTTGGTGGGAAACCTGAGGTTGAAAAACAAATCAACAGCAACAGAAAACGGACTTCTTCCATCCCACAGAATGACCCCAAACACTTTGGACGGGGCAACACCCCCAGAGAGTAAGACTCGTCCATTTCCCATGAAGTCACCTGGAAATTTCATGACCATGAGTGACACGATATCCAGAGATAAAAACTTGAGCAAGAGCCGCACACTCGCCCTTTTTTCATATCCCGAAGAGTTCTCCTCATGGTCTGTATATCAGTCCTGCCATACCTATGACCCGACACATAAGCCGTGTTTGTGTTTTCAGACAACTGTCCAAACAGCCCTGACCTACACACCCTATAGGCTCAGGCCCCTGGAGCCAAACCTGACGACTGTGCTTGCCCTCTCCAAGGAAATTGTATGTGCCCATTCCAATGGCCACAACCCTACTAATAGGATAAACCTCCAAATCCCTGAGGCTATCCCAATATTTGTGACTTCCCAGGACAAACAGGGGCAATCAGGTCCCATTGGAGCTCCTACCGGCACTCAGAACCGTAGACTGATGTCCCCAGAGGTAAAAAGGAATGAACAGGCCCCTAATCACCTATCGGATCCATTGGTTTGGCTTCCAGGCATCTCTCCTCAGAGGCCTGGATTTCAATAACAGCATATGGCTGTTTCTAGACTCACCCATCAGAGCAAATCTCATCTACACATGGGAAACTTGCACGATGGAGCTGTGTGAAAGCCTCTCTTTAGGAGAACCCTTCAGGGCCCCGGTGCCACCGCTTCATTCCAAGGTCTCCATAGACACAAAATCATATTAGGACAAATCCACGGGAGAGTCCATTTCAACTCAGCCTCCTCGGTTGCTCCCACAGATCCAGCAGATCTTACCTGTCTTATTGCTTGGAGACAATTGGAATGCCAGGTGGGCTACCCAGCCATCCATCCTTAGAACCCTGCTCGGAAACGTTGTCCTGGAGCGAACCACAAGGACTCAATTGTCCTGCAGAAGAATCTTTGCAGTTGGGCCATCAGGGACAGAATCCAACCTGAGCGATCGTCTGATCCTCGCCCTGACTTCAGATGCTCGAGATCTCGATTCAGGTCTATAGATTGTGCCTGCCGTATCCTCACACAGAAACCTAGGCCAAGCTTGCATTCTCAGACTAACGTCCTCAGACTACTGGCCCACAAGCTCTCCAGTTTGGCAATCCAGAATTACAATGCAGCTCTCGCCCAGCCCTCTAGAAGAAAAACATTGCCTTCTGGTGCTACCCAGAAACCCCAAATGAGGATCAACCTGCACGCCATTCGGCTGTACACCAAATATTTAGGCTGACCTTGGCACAAAAGACCTTTCTGACACAGCCTGAGCCTGGACCTCCTGGCCCCATCCAGACTGCTGGCCGCACATTGATCACATCGGACCCGCCATGGCCTTAGATCGTCATCTCTTCTCAACCTCGATTTTCAGGCTTCAGAACATAGACCTTATCTCCAATCAGGGCCCGGGTTTGAAAATGATGCAGAAATCAGAACTCTTTCCCCATGGCAAGAAACCTTGTGGTTGGCATGTTGTCCAAGGTTCAGTGTACTTGAAACCAGTGTGGCCCATGAGGCCCCGCCCATGCTTGCTTGCCACATTGGTCACAAACACACATTGTGACCCTCAGCCTGAGCCCAGTCCTCAGGTAAGGCCTCTCAGTGGCTGGATGGAGAGACAGCATATTGGGCTTGCCATGCCCCTAGGCCCCAAATTTTAAACATCGTACGGGTTGTCCCTTCACTCTTCCCCATGGCTCAGCTTTGGAATTCCTCTTTTGGTGGGACACCAGAGGTAACAAACCTGAAAGGAGTCCTCCCATCCACAGATTGACGAAAAACAATTGGGATCGGGCCAAATCCACAGAGAGCAAGATTCGTCCATGGCCCATGACGCCTCCCCAAAATTCCACGGCCATCGCTGATACAAAATCCAGAGACAAAAGCCTGAGCACGCGCCTCAGACCCACTCATTCTTCATATCCTGAAGAGTTCTTCAGATTAGAACCTAGACGGCACTCGAATGCACCCAAAATATATAGTCTAACCGGGGTACTAATGCACTGTCTGACAACCTGAGCCCGGACCTCGTGACCAACACCCAGACAGCTGACCGCACAATGAGCACATCAGACCCGCCATGGCCTTTGGTCATCATCTCTTCCCTACCTCAGTTTTCAGGCTTCAGAACCTAGACCTTATCTCCAATCACTGCCCAGGGGTGACTGTGATGCAGAAATCAGAACTCTTCCTTACCCATGGCAAGAAACCTTGTGGTTGGCATGTTGTCCAACGTTCAGTGTAGGAGAAACCAGCATTCACCCTGAGGCCCCGCCCATTCTTGAGTGCGATGAGGGCATAAACACGCATTGTGACCCTCAGCGTGAGTCCTGTCCTCTAGTACGTCCTCTCTGTGGCTGGACCATTAGATGTCATAATGGGCTTGACATGTCCCTAGGCCCCAATTTTTAACCAGATTTCTGGTTTTCCAGTCGCCCCTCCGCAGGGCTCTACTCTGGAATCCCTCATTTGGTGGGACACCTGAGGTTGAAAAACAAAACAAAACAAATCAACAGCAACAGACCAACGGACTTCTTCCCTCCCACAGAATGACACCAAACTCTTAGGATGGGGCCAGACCCCCAGAGAGTAAGACTCGTCCATTTCCCATGGAGTCACCCGGAAATTTAACGACCATGAGTGACACGATATCCAGAGACAAAAACTTGAGCAAGAGCCTCCAGTTTGGCAATCCAGTACTACAATGCAGCACTCTCCCTGCCCTGCAGAAGAAATACATTGCCCTCTGGGGCTACACAGAAACCCCCAATGAGGATCAACCTGCACGCCATTCGGCTGTACCCCAAATATATAGGCTGACCTGGGCACTAATGCCCTTTCTGACACAGCCTGAGCCTGGACCTCCTGGCCCCACCCAGACAGCTGGCCGCACACTGAGCACATCGGACCCGCTATGGCCTTAGGTCGTCATCTGTCGCTCTCGGCCCGCAAGAACGACCCGCAGACGAGGGAGTGGCAAGCTTCTTTTTTAATAATGGCGGCCGCCCGCAAACCAAGCACACAGCGATATTTATGCACGCGCGTTCACCCCCCCCCTCGCACAATCACAATACCGCGCTCGCAGCGTCCTCTTGGCACTCTTATGTAACCATACAGGGCTCTATTGTTCTCTAGCGGTGATCATGCGTTTCTTTCTTGGCTCCTGGTGCTGCTCATGCGTTAGCCACGAGCGCACCCACATCCTCCTAAAACAATCATTCTTAATTCCTCAATATACAGGCACTGCCGTCTACGTGAATCCTTGCATCTGCTGAATGGCTCTCCACAGCTCCCCCTTTTTTATTGTTTATATGGCAGGGATCGTGCCTGTCTTAGGTTGCCAATCCCCAGCAAACATGCTTACCCATCATCGGGTACTCCCCCTGGCCGAGGAGCCCCTGTCTTAGGTTGCTATGGTGAGGGATCAGTCTTACCCGTCTTTGGGTACCGACCCAGCATACTAAGCCATATTTGGTGGGGGAGGTGCCAGCCTCCAGAGCCATCATGGCTTAGACCAAAGCCTGTTGCTGTAGCCGTTGTTGTCGTGCGATGCATTGTAGAAGGAGCACTTGAGCCAGAATCATCATCATAATCAGGGCTCCTATGCCTGCCCAGTTTTTGAGGAATGAGACTGATTGTTATAACATACTAACCAAATCGCTGACGGAGCCAAGAGATACCTGGGTGGCATTCAAGGTGACATTCTGAGCCCACCGCGGTTGATTAGTTGATGGTTACGTATGATGGCTCTTAACTTATAAACTTCTGCGAGTATAATTTTAATGGCACTAGGCAAGAGGTACATGAAAAGAACAATTACCACTAGCACTCCTATAATTGTTCCTACAACATACCATGCGTGCGTCAGGGAAGGGAAGTGAGAAAACAAGGAGCTTACAAAGTTTTCAGCAAGCTTAGCAACAGTTAACTTGGCATGAGGAGCTTCTTCAATATCTAATATTTCTTGATATAATTGCAACAGATCAAGGGATAGATTAGAGTTAGACCATACCCCCTCGAGATGGCGTTGTACTCGGTCCCACGAAGTCTCAGAGGCATTATATTTTTTAGAGGTTACGCAAATCCAGTGATAATCGCTATGACACCGGATCCTGGTGCGCAATTTTAAGCTCTGAATTTCCTTCCCTAGAAATCTAACAGTATCATATAGTGCATTTAACCGGGTTTCAATCCTTTTATCTATATCTTCCTGAATTCCCAGCACGGCAGAAGTGTTATGTGCGAGCTGATCCACAGTATCAGCAGTATGCACAGCCTGAGCAAGGGACACAGACGCTGTGGTAGCTGTTGCAATTAGGGTGATTAAGGAGACTATCCTGAGTAACAACAATCCTAGCTCTCGTCGGGGTCGGCTTAGGGCAGCCTGTACATGCTCCCACAACTCTAAGCCGGGGTTAGAATACCATGGTTTGGAGATATTAACTGGGATCATAATAAATGGGGGCTGTTTTACCACTAATAATCCATCGCCTGGCAGCACTCCTCGAATACAATTGGTTAGGGTACAGTTATAACAAGAGAAATGATAAGTGGCATTTTCCTTTTTTACTGTAAGGTTTCCTACAACTAGCATGAATGGATGGGGCACGCAGGCTTGGGGGTATCTGAGTATTTGTCCAATATTCTCATATCCAAATATGGTCTTAGCGTTACTGGTTTGCGGGACAAGGAGGGTGGCGCCTCCAAAGGCGGCAATAAGTTTCCAAATCTCAGTTTGCACCGGATAGCCACGTTGAGGAGTGAGAATTGGGGGTATTTTTGGACGGCATTCAGGACATCCGGAAGATATTATAGGCCCCCAATCCCAAAGCTCAAATCTATCCTCTAGTGAGTACTTAGTAGCTTTTTGTCCTAGGCAGAGCCTCCAGGGTACTCCAATCCCCTTAGCTATACTTAAGTTAGCTGCACAAAAAGTGGAATATCCCGTGGGGCTATACCAGAAGTCACTATGGTGCTATAGGTAGTGTCAAGGCCAGCTATACTCACACCACTATAACCAGATCGCGGGGGAAACACTTAAACAGCGTGGTATTGTGCGCTTCATCGCAAAGCATATGGGATATACATCAGAATAGCCCTTGTAAGATATGGCAGCCTGCTGTGGCCGGAGATGAACAGAAGAGGGAGGGCCTAGCAAGACAGTATCATTAACATATACAGGAATAGAACTCACATCCCAACCCACGGGCTGTAACAGGGGTGGGTCGGGGACGTATGCCCAATATAATGAGCCCTGGGCTGCCAACACCTGTTGCATAAAAATAAGCGTCAGTAGCAAACATGAGTTCGGGTGAGAAGAATGCACTCTATGCTGAGCCATTTGAAGAAGGGCCTGAAGCTGGGCAGTCTCTTGTCTCGGCCACAGTTGAACTGGCTCCGCCTTCATGGGAACAGGCTGCAGGACAGTCGTCGTCGCTATCATCATCATCACCAGCATCCTCCACAGGTTCCACGGCCACCAGCCTGGTGAGGCGTTCCGGCACCCAGAGTGGAGCAGGCGCATCCTGTGGGAAAACACAAAGGGAACCTCGGTGCCACCGAAGCACCGGGTCAGGTCCCTTCCATAAGCCAGTAAGGACATCTTTCCATTTCACCATTGACTGCTGCATTTTCTGTTGGCCCCAATGACGTTCCGCGGCCGAAGTGCCGTCCTTGTCAACCGTGAGAAAATTTAAAATAAAGGTGACCAGATTGGTGAGGTCATTGGGTGTACGATACTCCTCTCCAATTCCCCCTTTTTGTATTTTTTGCAAGGTAGTTTTAAAGGTCAGGTGTGCGCGTTCCACAATGCCCTGGCCTTGAGGATTATATGGTATGCCTGTAACATGCTGGATATTGTAGCAGGCCATGAAGCTGCGAAAGCCTGCAGAAGTGTAAGCAGGGGCATTGTCTGTTTTCAAGTGCTTTGGCACTCCCCAGCAGGCAAAACTGCACAGGCAATGGGACATCACATTTTTGATAATTTCCCCTCACAAGGGGGTCGCGCTAACAATCCCCGAGCAAGTGTCTACACTTAAATGGACGTATCTTTGTTGTCCGAAGGAAGGAACATGGGTTACATCCATTTGCCATAGATGGTTAGGTAAGAGCCCTTTGGGATTTACCCCTAGGGAGGGCATAGGCAAATGTGTTACACAATTACCACAAGACTTCACGATGTCTCGTGCATCAGCTCTTGAGATGTTAAAAACGCATCTTTAAAGTTTGTGCATTGACATGCCACCTTTTATGATAGGTTCTCGCGTCTTCCAAGGCGCTACAGACATGAAAGCGTGCGGCCGTGTCAGCTATTCGGTTTCTCTTAGCCATAGGCCCTGGGAGGTCTGAGTGTGCTCTGAGATGTCCGATATAAAAAAGGGGCACCACGAGAGAGAATGAGGTCTTGCAATTCAATCAGCAGGGAGGAAATTTCTGATTGACTGGCTGAGATAATGGCAGTCTCAACAGATCTGGTAGCTACACTGCATATTTACTGTCTGAAATAATATTAATAGGCTGATTTTGAAACCTTTGTAAAACACACATAATTACCAACAATTATGTTCTTTGAGCTGAGGTTGATGGCACAACAACCGGAAATTACCTCTCCTTCCACCACGTAGGCACCAGTTCCAGATTTGCTACCATCTGTAAACACTGTGAGGGCATCAACCAATGGCTCTAATCGGCAGGATTTAGGCCATATGAGGGGTGTATTTTTGTAAAATCCAATTAGGGGGTGTGAGGGATAATGATTATCAAATGTGACAGGATAAGCGATCGTCAAAATGGCCCAATCATCATTTTCATGTGTTAGAATGTTCACTTGGGTTTTGTCATAAGGGACTATACACGCATCGGGCAGTCTCCCGAGGACCTGTATGCTAGCTTTGAATATTTTGCTTGCTATCATAGCTACAGCTGTAGCATACGGGGTGATGACACGGCTAAGATTATGGGGCAGGTAAATCCATAACAGGGGTCCTCCCTGCCATAGTGCTCCTGTGGGTGATCCAGGGGTCGGGATAACTACGGCATTTATAGGCTTTTCTGGGTCACATCTATCTGCTGCTGTTATGGCTAGTCTGCTTTCAACCAACTGTAATGATCTAATGGCAGCTGGGGTAAGAGTTCTTGGGAAGTCTAATTTAGAATCTCCAGGCAGGATATCAAATAAGGGTTTCAATTCTGCTGTAGTGATTTTTATATATGGTCGGATCCAATTAATGTCTCCTAGAAGTTTCTGGAAGTCATTCAATGTGTGCAGGTGATCCCTACGGATCTGGGCCAATTGAGGTTTTTACTGTTGCGTTAGAGAGCTGCATACCAAGGTATTTCTGTAGGTTTCCTGCTTGGATCTTTTCAGGGGATATAGTTAGTTCCCACTCTGCCAATTGCTTCTGTAGGAAAGTTAGAGCCGAGGGCAGAGACCTCTCATCTGGCCCACAGATCAGGATGTCATCCATATAGTGATAACAAAGTAGGTTTGGAAATGCTTTTCGAAAAGGTTCCAATGCTCGACTCACATACAACTGACATAAGGTGGGGCTATTAGCCATCCCTTGAGGGAGTACTCTCCATTCATATCTTTGATCTGGCTCAGCATGATTAATGGATGGCTGAGTAAAGGCAAAGCGCTCCATATCCACAGGGAGTAAAGGAATGGAGAAGAAACAGTCTGATATCTATTATGATAGAGGGCCAATTTTTGGGTAACGCTGTCATGACTGGGAGCCCCAACTGAAGTGGTCCCATGACCTGCATTTGACCATTAATTTGTCGCAGGTCATGTAACAATCGCCATTTGCCTGATTTCTTTTTTATCACAAATATGGGAGTATTCCACGGAGACGTGGATTCTTGAAGGTGTCCTGTTTTGAGTTGTTCTTGGACTAATTCTCTTGCCGCTTGTAGCTTGTCTTTTGTTAAAGGCCACTGAGGCACCCAGCGCGGCTCCTGTTGTTTCCAAGTTATTCGAATCACCTCAGTGGCCGCTAGGAAAAACCCTGACCTCCCATGGAAGGGGGATCGGGATCTCCCTGGCCCTTGGCTCCAAGGCCCTGGCCAGGCTTATATCCCATGTTCCTCATTATGGTTTGGGAGGCCCCACTATACAGTTTTTCAGTAGTAAGTCTAATATCCATCTGCTCCAGCACATCGCGTCCCCACAGAGACGGGGGTGGCACAAACATACGGTTGGAAAATGCCTTTATGTCCCTCCTCATCTTCCCAATCTAAGGATGCGGCACTAATATCTGGGCTGGTAGCTACCCCTAATCCTCGGAGGGTTTGATTAGCCTTAATCAGGGCCCAGGCTTTTGGCCAATCTAGATGATTGATAATACTTTTGTCTGCTCCTGTATCTAGGAGCCCCCAGAATGGTCTTCCTCTGATCCTTAATTTAAGCATGGGCCTCTCTTTCATGCCCATGGTAAGGCACGCGAGGGAAGATTCTGTGGATCCTAGGCCACCTTTCCTCGCCTGGCCTGTGGATGGATATTTTTCGTGATCGCTGGGCAAAATTAAGAGCTGTGCGACCCTATCCCCTGGATTTATAATGTTAATACCCCTCGGAGATGAAATCAGAATTTTAACCTCCCCTTCGAAATCGGGATCAATGACTCCCGGGTGGACCTGAAGTCCCCGCATAGTGGAGGAGCTCCTACCAAGGAGGAGCCCCACCGTTCCTTTTGGAGGCCCTCCATGCAGGTCAGATGGCACGGCCTGCACTCCCATTTCAGGCGTTAGGACCATTCGGGTGGGTGGCACAGACGTCAAGTCCGGCGGAAACTGTTGTGGCTCTCCTGGGCCCTGCGTGGATTGACTCCCCTGATCGGAGGGTGTGAAAACCCATCACGGCTTGGTAGGCAGGGACATTGCCACCCCGTACATTTGATTCGGGCCCCGGGGGGTGGGGCCCTGCCTCCCATTTTTTGAACTCCCCCAGTTGTTAGGAGGCAACGGGTTCCCCTCAGTGTCCTCCATGGAGCGACATTCATGTGCCCAGTGATTTCCCTTCCTACATCGCGAGCAACGCTGAGGCTTTAAGCCTCCTGGCGGTACTTTTGGGTGCGCTTTTCCAATCTGGGTTCCACGCTGCGGGCAATTCCTCTTAACGTGTCCTTCCTGGCCACATTGAAAGCATCCTTTGGGGCGGACTCCTTCCTGGCCGTACATGGCTTGTGCGAAAGCCGCTGCCATAACCTGTCCTTGAATTATAGGCCCCGTTATATCTCTACAGACTTTGATGTAGGCTGATAAGTCCTTTGATCTCCAGGGTTTGATAGCCTCTCTACACCATTTATTGGCATTCTCATAGGCTAACTGCTTGATAAGTGGCATTGCTGTATCAACATCCCCGAACATTCTACCTGCGGTCTGTATCAACCTGTCCACAAAATCAGCATAGGGCTCATTGGGCCCTTGCAATACTTTGGATAATTGGCCTTGCAAGTCTCCTGCCCCTCTCAAAGTCTTCCAAGCCTTGAGGGCTGCCGTGGCTACCTGTTCATACACCGCAGGGGTGTATGTACTCTGCACATGGGCCCCAATGTATGGCCCCGTGCCTGTCAGCATTTCCAAACTCCATTGTGGGTTACCTGCGGCCGCATTTCTCTGAGCTGTGTCCTGACAATTGTCCTGATTTTGGATTTTCCATTCTAGATAGTGTCCTCCACTTAATACTGCTCTGGTCAAGTTAGCCCAATCCTCAGGAGTGAGGTAAAGTGTTCCCAGCGACTCCACAAGGGAGACAGTGAAAGCTGCCTGGGGTCCATAGGCACTGACTGCCTCCTTAAGCTGCTTTACCAACTTGAAATCTAGTGGCTGGTGGTACCATTGCTGATTCTGATCTTCTAACACTGGAAAAAAGCCTTTTCCCGGGCCAAGGACCTCTCACCAATTTTCCGCGGTACAGCCCGAACAATAGCACGTCTTGGCGCAGCTGGGCCTATAAGGCGGGGGCCACTCATGGGGTGGCGCCATGGGGCTAGAATGCGGAAGCGGTGTAAATTCCGTTTTTAATTTCGACTGCGCCACAACTGCGGCTTCCGCCCCTGCTTTCAGCTGCGCCATTACTTCTCCCTGCACTCTTAATTCTCCTAATGCCTTTTGCAATTCCGCCTTCTTTTCCTCAAGTTGCTGCCTCACGGTCTCCAAGTCTGTCTGGAGACCGGGAGATTCCCTTTTCTTGTTACTTGCCTCTATCTTTCCTAGATCCTGTAACTCGCGTTCGGACATCCCTTCTGAGCTTTCGCTTTCGGATTCAGAATCTCGGGAGGAGCCCTTACGGGACTCTTCCTTCATTTGCTCAAGGACTTTGCCCCCCTGTTGTACAGCTCGCTGCAAGGGCCCTCGGGGGGATTGCAAACATACCTTCACCAAGGACCACACAGCTAGAGTCCCCGGGGATGTAGAGGGGCAGCGTTTTAAGTGCTCACCCAGGTTTTCCCTTTGTGGTACATTTAGGAGCCCTTCTTCTATAAACCAGGGGGCTATCTCTTCTACTTCTTTCAAAAAGGCCCTCGCTGTTTTTGCCTTTAAGGGGGTACCGTTCGTCTTGAGGACATCTTTTAAGGAGTCCTACAAGCGAGCAAGATCGTTCTCCATTCCGAGGAAACTTACCTTATCGTCCCCGTAGAACGTCACAAGCAACCTAACGTCTGATCGTCTATGGGGAACCTCCCTGTCAACAGACAGTTATTGGTGCACTCTTTACCTTATCGTTGCTCTTACCTCGATCCTCGTTCTGCGTCTAAAGGTAGGGGTCCCGGGTTTTCGGCACCAGTTGTCGCTCTCGGCCCGCAAGAACGACCCGCAGACGAGGTGAGTGGCAAGCTTCTTTTTTAATAATGGCGGCCGCCCGCAAACCAAGCACACAGCGATATTTATGCACCCGCGTTCACTCCCCCCCTCGCCCAATCACAATGCCACGCATGCAGCGTCCTCGTGGCACTCTTATGTAACCATACAGGGCTCTATTGTTCTCTAGCGGTGATCATGCGTTTCTTTCTTGGCTCCTGGTGCTGCACATGCGTCAGCAACGAGCGAACCCACATCCACCTAAACCAATCATTCTTAATTCCTCAATCTACAGGCACTGCCGTCTACGTGACTCCTTGCATCTGCTGAATGGCTCTCCACAGTCATCTCTTCTCAATCTCGGTTTTCAGGCTTCAGAACCTAGACCTTATCTCCAATCACGGCCCGGGTTTGAAAATGATGCAGAAATCAGAAATCTTTCCCCATGGCAAGAAACCTTGTGGTTGGCATGTTGTGCAAAGTTCAGTGTACTTGAAACCAGTGTGGATATGAGGCCCCGCCCATGCTTGCGGGCCACATTGGTCACAAACACACATTGTGACCCTCAGCCTGAGCCCAGTCCTCAGGTAAGGCCTCTCAGTGGCTGGATGGAGAAACAGCATATTGGGCTTGCCATGCCCCTAGGCCCCAATTTTTAACCATAGTTCGGGTTGTCCCTTCACTCTTCCCCAGGGCTCTGCTTTGGAATTCCGCTTTTGGTGGGACACCTGAGGTAACAAACCTGAAAGGAGTCCTCCCATCCCACAGATTGACGAAAAACAATTGGGATCGGGCCAACGCCACAGAGAGCAAGATTCATCCATGGCCCATGAGGCCTCCCCAACATTCCACGGCCATCGCTGATACAAAATCCAGAGACAAAAGCCTGAGTACGCGCAAGAGAATCACTCATTCTTCATATCCTGAAGAGTTTTTCAGATAAAAACCTACATGGCACTCGAATGCACCCAAAATATATAGTTTAACCAGGGCACTAATGCACTGTCTGACAACCTGAGCCCGGACCTCATGACCAACACCCAGACAGCTAACCGCACACTGAGCACATCAGACCCGCCATGGCCTTAGGTCATCATCTCTTCCCTACCTCAGTTTTCAGGCTTTTGAACCTAGACACATCTCCAATCACTGCCCAGGGGTGACTGTGATGCAGAAATCAGAACTCTTCCTTACCCATGGCAAGAAACCTTGTGGTTGGCATGTTGTCCAACATTCAGTGTAGGAGAAAACAGCATTCACCCTGAGGCCCCGCCCATTCTTGAGTGCGACGAGGGCATAAACACGCATTGTGACCCTCAGCGTGAGTCCTGTCCTCTAGTACGTCCTCTCAGTGGCTGGATCATTAGAGGTCATAATGGGCTTGACATGTCCCTAGGCCCCAATTTTTAACCAGATTTCTGGTTGTCCAGTGGCCCCAAACCAGGGCTCTATTCTAGAATCCCTCATTTGGTGGGACAACTGAGCTTGAAAAAAAAAACAAAACAAATCAACAACAACAGAACAACGGAATTCTTCCATCCCACAGAATGACCCCAAACTCTTTGGACGGGGCCAAACCCCCAGAGAGTAAGACTCGTCCATTTCCCATGAAGTCACCCGGAAATTTCACGACCATGAAAGACACGATATCCAGAGACAAAAACTTGAGCAAGAGCCTCACACTCGCCCTTTTATCATATCCCGAAGGGTTCTCCTCATGGTCTGTAGATCAGTCCTGCCGGACCTATGACCCAAAACATAAGCCGAGTTTGTGTTTTCAGACAACTGTCCAAACATCCGTGGCCTACACACCCTACAGGCTCAGGCCCCTGGAGCCAAACCTGACGACTGTGCTTGCCCTCTCCAAGGGAATTGTATGTGCCCATTCCAAAGGACACAACCCTACTAATAGTATAAACCTCCAAAGTCCCTGAGGCCATCCCAATATTTGTGGCGTCCCAGGACAAACAGGGGCAATCTGGGCCCATCTGAGCACCTACCGGCACTCAGAACCGTAGACTGATGTCCCCAGAGGTAAAAGGAACGAACAGGCCCCTAGGCACCTATCGGATCCATTGCTTTGGTTTCCAGGCATCTCTCCTCAGAGGCCTGGATTTCAATAACAGCATATGGCTGTTTCTTGACTCACCAATCAGAACAAATCTCATCTACACATGGGAAACTTGCACGATGGAGCTGTGTGAAAGCCTCTCTTTAGGAGAACCCTTCAGGGCCCCAGTGAAACCGCTTCATTCCAACGTCTCCATAGACACAAAATCATATTAGGACACATCCACGGGAGAGTCCATTTCAACTCAGCCTCCTCGGTTGCTACACCAGATCCAGCAGATCTAACCTGTCTTGTTGCATGGAGACAATTGGAATGCGAGGTGGGCTACCCAGCCATCCATCCTTAGAACCCTGCTCGGAATCGTTGTCCTGAAGCCAACCAACAGGTCTCAATGGTCCTGCAGTAGAATCTTTGCAGTTGGGAGCTTCTCACAACAATTGAAATGCGAGGTGGGCTACCCAGCCATCCATCCTTAGAACCCTGCTCGGAATCGTTGTCCAAGAGCCAACCAACAGGTCTCAATTGTCCTGCAGTAGAATCTTTGCAGTTCGGAGCTTCTCACAACTCCCATCGTGGGAAAAACCCCATGGCCTCGTGATCCACCCCCCTTCAAGAAGGGGCCATCAGGGACAGAATGTCCAACCTGAATGATCGTCTGATCCTCGCCCTGACTTCAGATGCATGAGATCTCGATTCAGGTCTGTAGATTGTGCCTGCCATATCCTCACCCAGAATCCTAGGCCTAGATTGGGTTTTCAGACTTCCGTCCTCAGACTACTGGCCCACAACCCCTCAGGTTTGGCAATCCAGAACTACAATGCAACACTCTGCCTGCTCTCCAGAAGAAAAACATTGCCCTCTGGGGCTACCCAGAAACCCCAAATGAGGATCAACGGGGCACGCCATTCCGCTGTACCCCAAATATATAGGCTGACCTGGGCACTAATGCCCTTTCTGACAAAGCCTGATCCTGGTCTTCCTGGCCCCACCCAGACAGTTGGCTGCACACTGAGCACATCGGACCCGTCATGGCCTTAGGTCGTCATCTCTTCTCAACTTCGGTTTTCAGGCTTCAGGACCTAGACCTGATCTCCAATCAGGGCCCGGTTTTGAAAATGATGCAGACATCAGAACTCTTTCCCCATGGCAAGAAACCTGGTGCTTGGCATGTTGTCCAAGGTTCAGTGTAGTTGAAACCAGTGTGGCCCATGAGGTCCCGCCCATGCTTGCAGGCCACATTGGTCACAAGCACACATTGTGACCCTCAGCCTAGGCCCAGTCCTCAGGTAAGGCCTCTCAGTGGCTGGATGGAGAGAGAGCATATTTGGCTTGCCATGCCCCTAGGCCCCAATTTTTAAACATAGTTCGGGTTGTCCCTTCACTCTTCCCCAGGGCTCTCCTTTGGAATTCCTCTTTTGGTGGGACACCACAGGTAACAAACCTGAAAGGAGTCCTCCCATCCCACAGATTGACGAAAAACAATTGGGATCGGGCAAGTCCACAGAGAGCAAGATACGTCCATGGCCCATGAGTCCTCCCCAACATTCCACGGCCATCGCTGATACAAAATCCAAAGACAAAAGCCTGAGCACGCGCCTCAGACTCGCTCATTCATCATATCCTGATGAGTTCTTCAGATAAGAACCTACACGGCACTCGAATGCACCCAAAATATATAGTCTAACCAGGGCACTAATGCACTCTCTGACAACCTGAGACTGGACCTCGTAAACAACACCCAGACTTCTGACCGCACACTGAGCACATCAGACCCGCCAGGGCCTTAGGTCATCATCTCTTCTCTACCTCATTTCAGGCTTCAGAACCTAGACCTTATAAACATGCATTGGGACCCTCAGCGTGAGTCCTGTCCTCTAGTATGTCCTCTCAGTGGCTGGACCATTAGATGTCATAATGGGCTTGACATGTCCCTAGGCCCCAATTTTTAACCAGATTTCTGGTTGTCCAGTCGCCCCGCCCCAGGGCTCTACTCTGGAATCCCTCATTTGGTGGGACACCTGAGGTTGAAAAACAAAAGAAAACAAATCAACAACGCACAACAAAGGACTTCTTCCATCCCACAGAATGACCCCAAACTCTTTGGACGGTGCCAAACCCCCAGAGAGTATGACTCATCCATTTCGCATGAAGTCACCCGGAAATTTCACGACCATGAGTGACACGATATCCAGAGACAAAAACTTGAGCAAGAGCCTCACACTCGCCCTTTTTTCATATCACGAAGAGTTCTCCTCATGGTCTGTAGATCAGTCCTGCCATACATATGACCCGAAACATAAGCCGAGTTTGTGTTTTCAGACAACTGTCCAAACAGCCGTGACCTACACATCCTACAGGCTCAGGCCCCTGTCGCCAAACCTGACGACTGTGCTTGCCCTCTCCAAGGGAATTGTATGTGCCCATTCCAATGGCCACAACCCTACTAAGAGGATGAACCTCCAAAGTCCCTGAGGCCATCCCAATATTTGTGGCTTCCCAGGACAAACAGGGGCAATCTGGGCCCATCTGAGCTCCTACCGGCACTCAGACCGGTAGACTGATGTCCCCAGAGGGAAAAAGGAACGAACAGGCCCCTAGTCACCTATCGGTTCCATTGGTTTGGCTTCCAGGCATCACTCCTCAGAGGCCTGGATTTCAATAACAGCATATGGCTGTTTCTTGACTCACCCATCAGAACAAATCTCATCTACACATGGGAAACATGCACGATGGAGCTTTGTGAAAGCCTCTCTTTAGGAGAACCCTTCAGGGCCCCAGTGCCACCGCTTCATTCCAAGGTCTCCATAGACACGAAATCATATTAGGACACATCCACGGGAGAGTCCATTTCAACTCAGCCTCCTCGGTGGCTCCGCTGATCCAGCAGATCTAACCTGTCTTGTTACATAGAGACAATGAAATGCGAGGTGGGCTACCCAGCCATCCATCCTTAGAACCCTGCTCGGAATCGTTGTCCTGGAGCCAACAAACAGGTCTCAATTGTCCTGCAGAAGAATCTTTGCAATTCAGAGCTTCTCACATCTCCCATCGTGGGAAAACCGTCATGGCCTCGTGATCCACCCACCCCTTTAGAAGGGGCCAAAAGGGACAGAATGTCGAACCTGAGCGATCGTCTGATCCTCGCCCTGGCTTCACATGGACGAGATCTCGATTCAGGTCTGGAGATTGTACCTGCCATATCCTCACCCAGAATCCTAGGCCTAGCTTGGGTTCTCAGACGTCCATGCTCAGACTTTTGACCCACAAGCCCTCCATTTGGCAATCCAGACTACAATGCAGCACTCTGCCTGCCCTACAGAAGAAAACATTGCCCTCTGGGGCTACTCAGAAACCCCAAATGAGGATCAACCTGCTCTCCATTCGGCTGTACCCTAAATATATAGGCTGACCTGGGCACTAATGCCCTTTCTGACACAGCCTGAGCCTGGACCTCCTGGCCCCACCCAGAGAGCTGGCCGCACACTGAGCACATCGGACCAGCCATGGCCTTATGTCGTCATCTCTTCTCAATCACGGTTTTCAGGCTTCAGAACCTAGACCCTATCTCCAATCACGGCCCGGGTTTGAAAATGATGCAGACATCAGAACTCTTTCCCCATGGCAAGAAACCTGGTGCTTGGCATGTTGTCTAAGGTTCAGTGTAGTTGAAACCAGTGTGGCCCATGAGGCCACGCCCATGCTTGCGGGCCACATTGGTCACAAACACACATTGTGACCCTCAGCCTGCACCCAGTCCTCAGGTAAGGCCTCTCAGTGGCTTGATGGAGAGACAGCATATTTGGCTTGCCATGCCCCTAGGCCCCAATTTTTAAACATAGTTCGGGTTGTCCCCTTCACTCTTCCCCCCCAGGCTCAGCTTTGGAATTCCTCTTTTGGTGGGACACCAGAGGTAACAAACCTGAAAGGAGTCCTCCCATACCACAGATTGACGAAAAACAATTGGGATAGGGCAAGTCGAGAGAGAGCAAGATTCGTCCATGGCCCATGAGGCCTCCCCAACATTCCACGGCCATCGCTGATACAAAAATCCAGAGAAAAAAGCATGAGCACGCGCCTCAGACTCGCTCATTCATCATATCCTGAAGAGTTCTTCAGATAAGAACCTACACGGCACTCGAATGCACCCAAAATATATAGTCTAACCTGGGCACTAATGCACCCTCTGACAACCCTGAGCCCGGTCCTCGTGACCAACACCCAGACAGCTGACCGCACACTGAGCACATCAGACCGGCCATGGCCTTAGGTCATCATCTCTTTCCCTACCTCAGTTTTCAGGCTTCCGAACCTAGACCTTATGTCCAATCACTGCCCAGGGTTGACTGTGATGCAGAAATCAGAACTCTTCCTTACCCGTGGCAAGAAATCTTGTGGTTGGCATGTTGTCCAACGTTCAGTGTAGGAGAAACCAGCATGCACCCTGAGGCCCTGCCCATTCTTGAGTGCGATGAGGGCATAAACACGCATTGTGATCCTCTGCGTGATTCCTGTCCTCTAGTACGTCCTCTCAGTGGCTGGACCATTAGATGTCATAATGGGCTTGACATGTCCATAGCCCCCAATTTTTTACCAGATTTCTGGTTGTCCAGTCGACCCTCCCCAGGGCTCTACTCTGGAATCCCTCATTTGGTGGGACACCTGAGGTTGAAAAACAAAATAAACAAATCAACAACAACAGAACAAAGGACTTCTTCCATCCCACAGAATGACCCCAACTGTTTGGACGGGGCCAAACCCCCAGAGAGTAAGACTTGTCCATTTCCCATGAAGTCACCCGGAAATTTCACGACCATCACTGACACGATATCCAGAGACAAAAACTTGAGCAAGAGCCTCACACTCGCCCTTTTTTTCATATCCCGAAGAGTTCTCCTCATGGTCTGGAGATCAGTCCTGCCATACCTATGATGCGAAACATAAGCCGAGTTTGTGTTTTCAAACAACTGTCCAAGCAGCCGTGACCTACACATCCTACAGGCTCAGGCTCCTGCAGCCACCCCTGACGACTGTGCTTGCCCTCTCCAAGGAAATTATATGTGTCCATTCCAAAGGCCACAACCCTACTAAGAGGATATAAATCTCCAAGTCCCTGAGGCCATCTGAATATTTGTGGCTTCCCAGGACAAACAGGGGCAATCTGGGCCCATCTGAGCCCCTACCGGCACTCAGACCCGTAGACTGATGTCCCCAGAGGTAAAAAGGAAAGAACAGGCCCCTAGGCATCTATCGGATCCATTGCTTTGGTTTCCAGGCATCTCTCCTCAGAGGCCTGGATTTCAATAATAGCATATGGCTGTTTCTTGACTCACCAATCAGAACAATTCTCATCTAAACATGGGAAACTTGCACGATGGAGCTGTGTGATAGCCTCTCTTTAGGAGAACCTTTCAGGGCCCCAGTGCCACCGCTTCATTCCAAGGTCTCCATAGACACGAAATCATATTAGGACACATCCATGGGAGAGTACATTTCAACTCAGCGTCCTCGGTTGCTCCCCCAGATCCAGCAGATCTAACATGTCTTGTTGCTTGGAGACAATTGGAATGCGAGGTGGGCTACCCAGCCATCCATCCTTAGAACCCTGCTCGGAATTGTTGTCCTGGAGCCAACCAACAGGTCTCAATTGTCCTGCAGAAGAATCTTTGCAGTTGGGATCATCTCACAACTCCCATCGTGGGAAATTCCCCATGGCCTCGTTATCCAACCCCCCCTTCAAGATGGGGCCATCAGGGACAGAATGTCCAACCTGAGCGATCGTCTGATCCTCGCCCTGACTTCAGATGCACGAGTTCTCGATTCAGGTCTGAAGATTGTGCCTGCCATTTCCTCAACCAGGAACCTAGGCCTAGCTTGGGTTCTCAGACCTCCATCCTCAGAATACTGGCCCACAAGCCCTCTTGCTTGGTAATCCAGAACTACAATGCAGCACTCTGCCTGCCCTCCAGAAAAAAACATTGCCCTCTGGGGCTACCCAGAAACCCCAAATGAGGATCAACCTGCACGCCATTCGGCTGTACCCCAAATATATAGGCTGACCTGGGCACTAAGGCACTTTCTGACACAGCCTGAGCCTGGACCTCCTGGCCCCACCAAGACAGCTGGCCACACACTGAGCACATCGGACCCGCCATGGCCTTAGGTCGTCATCTCTTCTCAACCTCGGTTTTCAGTCTTCAGAACCTAGACATTAGCCCCAATCACACCCCGGGTTTGAAAATGATGCAGAAATCAGAACTCTTTCCCCATGGCAAGAAACCTTGTTGTTGGCATGTTTTTCAAGGTTCATTGTACTTGAAACCAGTGTGGCCCATGAGGCCCCGCCCATTTTGCGAACCACATTGGTCACAAACACACATTGTGACCCTCAGCCTGAGCCCAGTCCTCAGGTAAGGCCTCTCAGTGGCTGGATGGAGAGACAGCATATTGGGCTTGACAAGCCCCTAGGCCCCAATTTTTAACCATAGTTCGGGTTGTCCCTTCACTCTTCCCCAGGGCTCTGCTTTGGAATTCCTCTTTTGGTGGGACACCTGAGGCAACAAACCTGAAAGGAGTCCTCCCATCCCACAGATTGACGAAAAACAATTGGGATGGGGCCAAATCCACAGAGAGCACGATTCGTCCATGGCCCATGAGACCTCCCCAACATTCCCATGGCCAAGGATGATACAAAAATCCAGAGACAAAAAGCCTGAGCACGCGCCTCAGACTCGCTCATACTTCATATCCTGAAGAGTTCTTCAGATAAAACCTGCACGGCACTCTAAAGCACCCAAAATATATAGTCTAACCTGGGCACTAATGCACTGTCTGACAACCAGAGCCCGGACCTCGTCAACAACACCCAGACTGCTGACCGCACACTGAGCACATCAGACCCGCCATGGCCTTAGGTCATCATCTCTTCCCTACCTCAGTTTTTAGGCTTCAGAACCTCGAACATATCTCCAATCACTGCCCCTGGGTGACTGTGATGCAGAAATCAGAACTCTTCCTTACCCATGGCAAGAAACCTTGTGGTTGGCATGTTTTCCAACATTCAGTGTAGGAGAAACCAGCATTCACCCTGAGGCCCCGCCCATTCTTGAGTGCGACGAGGGTATAAACACGCATTTGACCCTCAGCATGAGTCCTGTCCTCTAGTATGTCCTCTCAGTGGCTGGACCATTAGATGTCATAATGGGCTTGACATGTCTCTAGGCCCCAATTTTTAACCAGATTTCTGGTTGTCCAGTCGCCCCTCCCCAGGGCTCTAGTCTGGAATCCCTCATTTGGTGGGGCACCTGAGGTTCAAAAACAAAACAAAAAAACAAATCAACAACAACAGAACAACGGACTTTTTCCATCCCAATGAATGACCCCAAACTCTGTGGACGGGGCCAAACCCCCAGAGAGTAAGACTCGTCCATTTCCCATGAAGTCACCCGGAAATTTCACGACCATGAATGACACAATATCCAGAGACAAAAACTTGAGCAAGAGACTCACACTCTCCCTTTTTTCATATCCCGAAGAGTTCTCCTCATGGTCTGTAGATCAGTTCTGCCATACATATGACCCGAAACATAAGCCGAGTTTGTGTTCTCAGACAACTGTACAAACAGTCCTGGCCTACACACCCTACAGGCTCAGGCCCCTGGAGTCAAACATGAAGACTGGGCTTGCCCTCTCCAAGGGAATTGTATGTGCCCATTCCAATGGCCACAACCCTACTAATAGGAAAAAACTCCAAAGTTCCTGAGGCCATCCCAATATTTGTGGCTTCCCAGGACAAACAGGGGCAATCTAGGCCCATCTGATCACCTACCGGCATTCAGACACGTAGACTGATGTCCTCAGAGGTAAAAAGGAACGAACAGGCCCATTGGCACCTATCGGATCTATTGCTTTGGTTTCCAGGCATCTCTCCTTAGAGATCCTTAGAACCCTTAGAACCCTGCTCTTGCGTCTTTCCTTATGGGATATCCTTGAGCCAACCAACAGGTTTCGACTGTCCCACAGGAGTCCTTGTTCATGTACCATCTCACAACTCATATCATGGAAAGCTTCCAAGGTCACATGATGCCCCCATCTTCATGAAGTCGGATCATGGAAAGAAACTCCAACCTGAGCCAACGGCTGATCTTCGCCTTGACTTCAGATGCACGAGATCTTGATTAAGCTCTTCAGAGTGCACCTGCTGTGCCCTCACCCCAAAACCTAAGCATAGCTAGTGTTTTCAGACTTCCGTCCTCACTCTCCTGGACCACACGCCCTGCATTTTGGGATTTCCGATGACACAGTGCTGCACTCTGCCTGCCCTCTAGATGAAAAACGTTGCCCTATGGGTCTACCCAGAAACCTCAAATGAGGATAAACCTGCATGCCACTCAACTGTACACCAATTATATAGTCTACCCTGTGCACTAATGCCCTGTCTGACACAACCTGAGGCCTGAATTCCCAACCGACACCCAGACAGCTTGCCGTACACTGAGAACATCTGAACCGCCATGGCCTTAGGTTGCCATCTCTTTCCAACCTGGTTTTCAGGCTACAGAAACCTAGACCTTATCTCTACTCATTTCCCATGGGTGAACGTGATGCAGAAATCATAACTCCTCCTTCCCTCTCGCCAGAATCTTGTGGTTGACATCTTATCCAAAGTTCAGTGTAGGACCCTGTAGGACATACAGGAGTAGTAGTAGGGCCCCTGAGGGTAGTGTAGGGTCCCTAAGGCCCTGCCCATGCTTAAGAGCTGTGGTGGGCACAAACACACATTGGGACCCTCAGTTTGAGCCCTGACCTCAAGTAAAGCCTCTCAGTGGCTGGACCATTAGCCCACATATGGGCCCTGCCATGCCCCAAGTCACGCAATCTTAACCAGAGGTAGAGACATCTAGTCACCCCTACTCAGGGCTCTGCTCTGGAATCCCTCTTTGGTGGGACATTTGAGGTAAGTAAACACATAAAGGATTCCTCCCACCCACAGAATGACCCCAATCACTTGGGATCAGGCCATCCCCAGAGAGAAAGACTCCTCCAAGGCCCATGAGGCCAGCCCAACATATCACGGCCACTATTGACACAAAATCCAGAGACATAAGCCTCACCCTTAGGTCATAGCCCAAAAAATTCTCCTCATAGTCTGTAGATCGGGCCTGCCATACCTACGTCCCCAAACCGTGTTTTCAGACTTCTATGCTGACATCCCTGTCCCACACACCCTCCAGGCTGAGGCCCCTGGAGCCACACCTCAGGACTGTGCTTCCCTTTCAAGAGAATTCTTCCCCTTCCATTGGCCACAACCTTGCAAATTAGGAAAAACCTCCAAAGTTACCGAGGCCATCCCAATAGTGTAGGCCGCCCAGGACAAACAGGTGTGATCTCAAACCAGCTGAGCAACTACCTCCACTCAGACAAAAGATGTCCCCAGAGAAGAATATTGAACCGGACAGGCCCCTAGGTCCTAATCAGATCCATTGCTTTGGTTTCCAGGCATCTCTCCTCAGAGGCCTCATTTCCAATACCAGCAAATAGTGGTTTCCTGAGGCACCAATAAGAACAAATCTCGTCTCCCCATGGAAAACTTGCTCATTGGAGCTTTGTTATCACCTCTGGTTAGCAGAATCCTTCAGGGCCCTGGTGCCACTGCCCCATACCAAGGTCTCAATGGACTCAAACCAACATTAAGACCATCCTCAGGAAAGTCCATTTCAACTCATTTAAGACCATCCTCAGGAAAGTCCATTCCAACTCAGCCCCCTCTGATGCTACCCCAAGCCAGCAGATCAAACGTTTCTTGTTGCTAGGAGACAATTGGAATTGAGGCTGTCTGCCCAGGCATCCATACTTAGAACCCTGTTCTGGAAAAATACGTTATGGGACGTCCTGGAGCCATCCATCAAATCTTAATTGTCCCACAGAAGGATCCTTGCGGTTTGGAGCATCTCACAACTCTAATAGTGGGAAAACCCCCATGGCCTCATAATGCCCCCCCCTTCATGAAGGGGCCAACATGGACAGAAACTCCAACCTGAGCCAAAGTCTGATCCTCGACTTGACTTCAGACACATGAGATCTCAATTCAGCTCTGCAGAGTGTGCCTGCCATGTCCATTCCCCGAAACCTAAGCCTAGCTTGTGTTCTCAGACTTCCGTCCTCACTCTCCTGGCCCACAAGCCCTCCAATTTGGGAATTCCGAAGCCACAATGCAGCACTCTGCCTGCCCTCCAGAAGAAAAACTTTGCCCTATGCTGCTAATAAGAAACCCCAAATGATTATCTAATGCATGCCACTCGACTGTAAAGCAATTATACAGCCTACCCTGAATACGAATGCCCTGTGTGGCAAAGCCTGAGACAAGACATCCCAAAAGACACCTAGACAGCTGGCTCCAACCTGGACACAAGGGACCCGCTATGGCTGTAGTTCGTCATCTCTTCCCAACCTCGGTTTTCAGGCTTCAGAACCTAAACCTTATCTCCAATCACTGCCCAGGGGTGAACGTGATGCAGAAATTAGAATTCCTCCTTCCCCATGGCCAGAAACCTTGTGGTTGGCATGTTGTCCAACGTTCAATGTGGGAAAACCTGCATTGTCGGAAAGGCCCCGCCAGTGCTTGAGGGCCGCCTAGGGCACAGACATGCATTGTGACCTGTAGCGTGAGTCCCGTATTAAAGTAACGCCTCTCAGTGGCTGGTCCAAGATCCTGCATATGGGGCTTGTCATATCCATAGGCCCACAGGCTTAACCAGAGAGCGAGTATTCCAGTTGTCAGTACCCACTGCTATGCTCCAGAATCCCTCTACTGGGGGGACACATGAAGCAGAAAACAGGACTCTTCCCTTCCCACAGAATGACCCCAAACTCTTGGGGGCTGGACAAACTACCGGAGAGGGAGACTTCTACGACCCATGAGGCAACTCCTACATTAAACGGCCATTGTGGACAAAATATCCAGAGACAAAAGACTGAGCGACTGCCTCCCTCTCACCCTTCTTTCATATCCAGAGGAGCTCCCCTCACGGACTGTAGATCAGGCCTGCCATAACCTCGGCCCCAAACCTGAGCTGAGTTTCGGTTTTTGGATGTCTGTCTGCACAGCCGTGGCCCACACCGCCTCCAGGTGGGGTCTCTGGAGCCACACCACAGAACTGTGCCTGCTCTCTCCCAGGAAACTGCCCATTCCATTGGCCACAACTCTACAAAATAGTAGAAACCTCAAGGTCCCCAAGGACATCCCACTAACGCAAGCCGCACTGGAAAATAGGGGCATTATGACACCAGCTGAGCAACTACTACCTACATGCAGACACACAGACTGATATCCGCAGAGACAGAAGATTGAACCAGACATGCCCCTAGGCCCTATTATGAACTCTTGCTTTGGTGTCCAGGTATCACTCCTCAGAGGCCTGGGTTCGAAGACCAGCATATGGGGCTATCCTGAGGCACCAGACAGAACACCTCTCATCTCCGCATGGAAAGCTTCCTTGTTGGAGTTGTGTCAAACCCTTCGGGTTGGAGAATCCTGCAGAGTCCCTTAGCTACTGCCACATTCCAAGGTCTCCATGGCCACCAACCCACATTATGACTCATCCTCAGGAAAGTCCATTTAAACTCAGCCTTCTGGGTAGCTCACCAAAGAGCCCGCAGATTGAGCGTGCCTTGTCTCGACCAGGCAATGGGAAGGTGAGTTGGCGTTTCTCGGCATCCATGCTTAGGCCCCTGCTCTCGAGTCTTTCTGTATGGGGCATCCTGGAACCATCCAATAGTACTCGACTGTCCTGAAGAAGGAAACTTTGAAGTTTGGAGCAGCTCACAACTCCCAGCGTAGGGAAAAACCTCCCTGGCCTCATGACGCCCCCACCCCCTTCAGGAAGGGGCCACGTCATGGACCTAACTCCAGCTTGAGCAACATCTGATACTCGCCCTGACCTCAGATGCAGGAGATCTCGATTCAGCCTCTTCACAGTGGGCCCAAACCTCGTGCTTCCTTGTGTTTTCAGACTTCCTTCCTCACACTTCTGGCAAACATGTCCTCAAGACTTGTAATTCTGGAACCAAAATGCAGCCCTATGCTGGCCCTCCAGAAGAAAAACGTTGCTCTATGGGGATCTCCATGAACCCCAAATGAGGATCAACCTGCTCGGTTCTCGACCTCACCCCAATTGGATTGTTCGGGTTGTCCATTCATCCCTCTCCAGAGCTCTGCTTTGGAATCCCTCTTTTGGTGGGACGCCTGAGGTAACAAAACTAAAAGGACTCCTCCCATCCTTTAGATTGACCCAAAACAATTGGGATTGGACCAAATTCACAGAGAGGAAGTCTCGTCCATGGCCCATGAGGCTTCCCCGAGATTCCACAGCCATCTTTGACAACAAATCCAGAGACAAAAGTCTGAGCAAGCGCCTCACACTCGCTCTTTTATCGTATCCCGAAGAGTTCTCCTCACGGTCTGTGGATCGGGCCTGCCATACCTACTTCCCAAACCTAAGCTGAGTTTGTGTTTTGAGACTTCTGTCCCCACATTCCTGGCCCACAGACCCTTCACGCTGGGGTCCCTGGAGCCACACATCAGGACTGTGCCTGTCCAAACCACGGGAATTCTGTGCATTCCATTGGCCACAATCATACAAATTAGGAAAAACCTCCAGAATCCCCAAGGACATCCCAAAAATGTAGGCCGCCCAGGACAAACAAGGGTCATCTGAAACCAGCTGAGCACCTACCTCTACTCAGCGTAGATGGATGTCCCCAGAGAAGAAGATTGAATCAGACAGGCCCCTAGGCCTGAATCAGATTCATTGCTTTTGGTTACAGGTATCTCTCCTCAGTGGCCTGGTTTCCAATATTAGCATATGGGGATATCATGAGGCAGCAATCAGAACAAATCTCTTCTCCACATGGGAAAATTATCCTTTGAAGATGTCTCAAAACCTCCAGTTAGGAGAATCCTTCAGGGCCTGTGTGCCACTGCCCCATTACAAGGTCTCCATAGACACAAAAACACATTAGGACCCATCCACAGGAGAGTCCATTTCAACTGAGTGTATTCGGTTGCTCCTCGAGATCCAGCAGATCTAACTTGTCTTGTTGCTAGGAGACAATTGGAATGTGAGGTGGCCTACCACGCCATCCATCCTTAAAACCCTCCTCCGAATCGTTGGCCTGGAGCCAACCAACAGGTCTCAATTGTCCTGCAGAAGAATCTTTGCAGTTGGGAGCTTCTCAGAACTCGCATCGTGAGAGAACCCCCATGGCCACATGATCCCCCCCCCCTTCATAAAGGGGCCATCAGGGACACAAGGTCCTACCTGAAATATCGTCTGATCCTCACCCTGACTTCAGATACACGAGATCTCGGTTCAGGTCTGTAGATTGTACCTGCCATTACCTCACCTAGAAAACTAAGCCTTGCTTGTGTCCTCAGACTTCTGTACACAGACTACTGGCTCACAAGCCCTCCAGTTTGGCAATCCAGAACTACAATGCAGCACTCTACCTGCCCTGCAGAAGAAATTCATTGAACTCTGGGGCTACCTAGAAACCCCAAATGAAGATCAACCTGCACGACACTTGGCTCTACCCAAAATATATAGGATGACCTGGGCAATAATGCCCTTTCTGACACAGCCTGAGCCTGGACCTCCTAGGCCCACCCAGACAGCTGGCTACAAACTGAGAACTTCTGACCCCCCATGGCTTTAGGTCGTTATCCATTCCCAACCTCAGTTTTCAGGCTTCAGAACCTAGACCTTATCTCCAATCACTGCCCAGGTTTGAAAATGATGCAGAAATCTGAACTCCTTCCCGATGGCAGGAAAACTTGCGGTTGGCTTGTTGTCCAACGTTCAGTGTAGTGAAAACCAGTGTGTCCCTTGAGACCCCGCCATTGCTCGCGGTCCAGATAGGTAGCAAACACACATTGTAACCCTCAGCCTTAGCCCAGTCCTCAGGTAAGGCCTCTCAGTGGCTGGATGAAGAGACAGCATATTGGGCTTGCCATGCCCCTAGGCCCCAATTTTTAACCATAGTTCGTGTTGTCCCTTCACGCTTCCCCAGGGCTCTGCTTTGGAATTCCACTTTTGGTGGGACACCTGATGTAACAACCGTGAAAGGAGTACTCCATCCAACAGACTGATGAAAAACAATTGGGATCGGGCCAAATCCACAGAGAGCAAGATTCGTCCATGGCCCATGAGGCATCCTCGACATTCAACGGCCATCGCTGATACAAAATCCAGAGACAAATGCCTAAGCAAGCGCCTCAGACTCGTCCATCTTCATATCCTGAAGATGTCTTCTCTTGGTTTGTAGATCGTTCCTGCCATACCTACGTCCCCAAACCTAAGCTGAGTTTGTGTTTTCAGACTTCTGTCTTCAAAGTCATGGGCCACATATCCTCCAAGCTGGGGACCCTGGAGCCACACATTAGGACTGTGCCTACCCAATTCATGGGAATTCTGCCCATTCCATTGTCCAAAATCGTACAAATTAGGAGAACCCTCCAAAGTCCCTGAGGCCATCCCAATAGTATAGGTCGCCCGGGACAAAAAAGGGCAGTCTGACACCAGCTGAGCATCTACCTCCACTCATACCCTAGAAGGATGTCCCCCGAGAAGAAGATTGAACCAGACAGGACCCTAGGCCAAAATAGGATCCATTGCTTTGGTTTACAGGCATGTCTCCTCAAAACCCTGGATTCCAATACCAGCATTGGGGTTTTCCTGAGGCACCCATCAGAACAAACCTCGTCACCACAAGGAAACTTGTGCATGGGAGCTATGTCAAAAGCTGAGGAGAATACTTCAGTGTCCCGGTGCCACCGCCCCATTCCAAGGCCCTCATGGACACAAACACACATTAGACCCATCCTCAGGAAAGTCCATTTCAACTCAGCCACCCCGGTTGCTCCAACAGAGCCATCAGATCTAAACTGTCTTGTCGCTAGGAGACAATTGGAATGCGAGGCGGGCTTCCCAGGCATCCATCCTCGAACGTTGGTCTGGACTCATCCATATGGGATGTCCTGGAGCTGTCCAACAGGTCGCAATTGTCCCGCAGAAGGAATCCTTGGAGGGGGCATCCCACCACTCCCAACGGGGGAAAACCTCCACGCTCTCGAGAATCCGCTCCCTTCATGAAGGGGCCGTCATGAACCGAAAATCCATGCTGAGCCAACGTCTGATCCTCGCTGTGACTTCAGATGCATAAGATATTGCTTCAGATCTTCAGGGGGTACATGCCATGCCCTCGCCCTGAAACCCAAGTCTAGCTGTCCCTAGGACCCAATTGTAACCAGATTTCTCGTTGTCAAATCGCCCCTCCCCAGGGCTCTACTCTGGAATCCCTCATTTGGTGGGACCCCTGAGTTTGAAAAACAAAACAAAACAAAACAACAACAACAAAAAACAGACTTCTTCCGTCCCACAGAATGACCCCAAACTCTTTGGATTGGGCCAAACCCCCAGGGAGTAAGATTCGTCCATTTCCCATGAAGTCACCCGGAAATTTCATGACCATGAATGGCATGATATCCAGAGATAAATACTTGAGCAAGAGCCTCACACTCGCCTTTTTTTCATATCCCGAAGAGTTCTCCTCATGGTCTGTAGATCAGTCCTGCCATACCTATGACCCGAAACATAAGCCGTGTTTCTGTTTTCGGACAACTGTCCAAAGAGCCCTGGCCTACACAGCCTACATGCTTAGGCCCCTGGAGCCAAGCTAAGGAATGTACTTGCCCTCTCCAAGGGAATTCTGTGTGCCCATTCCAATGGACACAACACTACTAATAGGATAAATCTCCAAAGTCCCTGAGGCCATCCCAATAGTGGTGGCTTCCCAGGACAAACAGGAGCTATCTGAGCCCATCTGAGA
This sequence comes from Mustela putorius furo, assembly GCF_011764305.1. Lineage (NCBI taxonomy): Eukaryota > Metazoa > Chordata > Mammalia > Carnivora > Mustelidae > Mustela > Mustela putorius. The sequence continues at coordinate 34,775 of NW_025422314.1, read as the reverse complement.
CTTACCTGCACTCAGACTTGTAGATTGATATCCCCAGAGGTAAAAAGGAACGAACAGGCCCCTAGGCCCTAATCGGATACATTGCTGGTTTCCAGGCATCTCTCCTCAGAGGCCTGGATTTCAGTACCAGCATATGGCTGTTTCTTGACTCACCCACCAGAACAAATCTCATCTACATATGGGAAACTTGCACGTGGGAGTGTTGTCAAAGCCTCTGTTTAGGAGAACCCTTCATGTCCCCAGTGCCACCGTGTCATTCCAAGGTATCCATAGACACAAAAACACATTAGGACCCATCCACACGAGAGTCTATTTCAACTCAGCGTATTCGGTAGCTCCGCGAGATCTAGCAGATCTAACTTGTCTTGTTGCTAGGAGACAATTGGAATGCGAGGTGGGCTACCCAGCCATCCATCCTTAGAACCCTGCTCGGAATCCTTAGCCTGGAGCCAACCAACAGGTCTCAATTCTCCTGCAGAAGAATCTTTGAAGTTGGGAGCTTCTCACAACTCCCATTGTGAGAAAACACCCATGGCCTCGTGATCCCCCCCACCTTCATGAAGTGGCCCTCAGGGACATAAGGTCCAAATTGAGCGATCGTCTGATCCTCACCATGACTTCAGATGCACGAGATCTCGGTTCAGATCTGTAGATTGTGCCTGCCATGTCCTCAACCAGAAACCTAAGCCAAGCTTGTGTCCTCAGACTTCCGTCCTCAGACTAATGGCCCACAAGCCCTCCAGTTTGGCAATCCAGAATTATAATGCAGCACTCTGCCTGCCCTCCAAAAGAAAAACATAGCCTTCTGAGGCTACCCAGAAACCCCAAATGAAGATCAACCTGCACGCCACTTGGCTGTACCCAAAATATATAGGCTGACCTGGGCAATAATGCCCTTTCTGACAGAGGCTGAGCCTGGACCTCCTGGCCCCACCCATACAGCTGGCCGCTCACTGAGCACATGGGACCAGCCATTGCCTTAGGTAATTATCTCTTCCCAGCCTCGGTTTTCAGGATTTAGAACCTAGGCCTTATCTCCAAAAACTGCCCATGTTTGAAAATGATGCAGCAATCAGAACTCTTTCCCGATGGCAAGAAACCTTGTGGTAGGCTTGTTCTATAATGTTCAGTGTAGTGGATACCAGTGTGTGCAATGAGGCCCTGCCATTGCTCGCGGGCCACATAGGTGGCAAACACACATTGTGACCCTCAGCCTTAGCCCAGTCCTCAGTTAAGGCCTCTCAGTGGCTGGATGAAGAGACAGCATATTGGGCTTGCCATGCCCCTAGGCCCCGATTTTTAACAATAGTTCGGGTTGTCCCTTCACTCTTCCCCAGGGCTCTGCTTTGGAACTCCTCTTTTGGTGGGACACCTGATGTAACAACCCTGAAAGGAATACTCCATCCAACAGATTGACGAAAAACAATTGGGATCGGGCCAAATCCACAGAGAGCAAGATTCGTCCATGGCCCATGAGGCCACCTCCACATTCCACGGCCATCGCTGAAACAAATTCCAGAGACAAAAGAATGAGCAAGCGCCTCAGACTCGCACTATATTCATATCCTGAAGATGTCTTCTCATGGTTTATAGATCGGGCTGCCATACCTACGTCCCCAAACCTAAGCTGAGTTTGTGTTTTCAGACTTCTGTCCTCAAAGTCCTGGGCCACACATCATCCAGGCTGGGGACCCTGGAGCCACACATTCGGGCTGTGCCTACCCAATCCATGGGAATTCTGCCCATTCCATTGTCCAAAATCGTACAAACTAGGAAAACACTCCAAAGTCCCTGAGGCCATCCCAATAGTATAGGTCTCCCGGTACAAAAAAAGGTCAGTCTGACCCAGCTGAGCATCTATCTCCACTCATACCCTAGATGGATGTCCCCAGAGAAGAAGATTGCACCAGACAGGACTCTAGGCCAAAATCGGATCCATTGCTTTGGTTTACAGGCATGTCTCCTCAAAACCTGGATTCCAATACCAGCATTGGGGTTTTCCTGAGGCACCCATCAGAACAAACCTCGTCTCCACAAGGAAACTTGTGCATGGGAGCTATGTCAAAAGCTGAGGAGAATACTTCAGGGTCCCGGTGCCACAGCCCCATTCCAAGGCCTCATGGACACAAACACACATTAGACCCATCCTCAGGAAAGTCCATTTCAACTCAGCCACCCCGGTTGCTCCCGCAGAAGCCATCAGATCTAAACTGTCTTTGTCGCTAGGAGACAATTGGAATGCGAGGCGGGCTTCCCAGGCATCCATCCTCGAACGTTGGTCTAGACTCATCCATATGGGATGTCCTGGAGCTGTCCAGCAGGTCTCAATTGTCCCGCAGAAGGAATCCTAGGAGGGGGCCTTCCACCACTCCAAACGTGGGAAAAACTCCACGGCCTCGAGATTCGGCTCCCTTCATGAAGGGGCCGTCATGAACAGAAAATCCAAGCTGAGCCAACATCTGATCCTCGCTCTGACTTCAGATGCATGAGATATTGCTTCAGATCTTCAGGAGGTACATGCCGTGCCCTCGCCCCTGAATCCCAAGTCTAGCTGGTGTTCTCAGACTTCCGTCCTCACACTCCTGGCCCCGAAGCCCACACGTTTGGCAATTCCGGACCATCATTGCAGCACTCTGCCTGCCCTCGAGAAACAAAATATTGCCCAATGAGCTGCCCGGGCACATTAAATGAGAATAAACCTACATGGCACTCAAATGTACCCAAATTATATAGTCTAACCTGGGCAGTAATGCACTGTCTGACACACCATGAGCCGGGACCTCCTGAGCAACACCCAGACAGCTGACCGCACCCTGATCCCATAAGACCCACCGTGGCCTTAGGTCATCATCTCTTCCCTACCTCAGTTTTCAGGCTTCAGAACCTAGACCTTATCTCCAATCACTGCCCAGCGGTGACTGTGATGCAGAAATCAGAACTCTTCCTTACCCATGGCAAGAAACATTATGGTTGGCATGTTGTCCAAAGTTCAGTGTAGAGGAAACCAGCATTCACCCTGAGGCCCCGCCCATTCTTGAGTGCGACGAGGGCATAAACACGCATTGTGACCCTCAGCGTGAGTCCTGTCCTCTAATACGTCCTCTCAGTGGATAGACCATTAGATGCCATAATGGCTTGACATGTCCCTAGGCCCCAAATTTAAACCAGATTTGTGGTGTCCAATCGCCCCTCCCCAGGGCTCTACTCTGGAATCCCTCATTGGTGGGACAACTGAGTTTGAAAAACAAAACAAAACAACAACAACAACAAAAAAAAAAAAAACGGACTTCTTCCATCCCACAGAATGACCCCAAACTCTTTGGACGGAGCCAAACCCCCAGAGAGTAGGACTCGTCCATTTCCCATGAAGTCACCCGGATATTTCATGACCATGAATAGCACGATATCCAGAGATAAAAACTTGAGCAAGGGCCTCACATTCGCCTTTTTTTCATATCCCGAAGAGTTCTCCTCATGGTCTGTAGATCAGTCCTGCCATACCTATGACCCGAAACTTAATCCGAGTTTGTGTTTTAAGCCAACTGTCCAAACAGCCCAGGCCTACACACCCAATAGGCTCAGGCCCCTGGAGCCAACCTGAGGACTGTACGTGCCCTCTCCAAGGGAATTCTGTGTGCCCATTCCAATGGCCACAACCCTACTAATAGGATAAAACTCCAAAGTCCCTGAGGCCATCCCAATAGTGGTGGCTTCCCAGAACAAACAGGAGCAATCTGAGCCCATCTGAGAACCTACCTGCACTCAGATTCGTAGAATGATATCCACAGAGGTAAAAAGGAACAAACAGGCCCCTAGGCCCTAATCGGATCCATTGCTTTGGTTTCCAGGCATCTTCCTCAGATGCCTGGAGTTCAGTACCAGCATATGGCTGTTTCTTGACTCACCCATCAGAACAAAACTCATCTACACATGGGAAACGTGCACGTGGGAGGTGTGTCAAAGCCTCTTTTTAGGAGAACCCTTCAGGGCCCCAGTGCCACCGCTTCATTCCAAGATCTCCATAGACACAAAATCATATTAGGACACATGAACGGGAGAGTCCAATTCAACTCAGCATATTCGGTTGCTCCGCGAGAGATCCAGCAGATCTAATATGTGTATTGTTGCTAGGAGACAATTGGAATGCGAGGTGGTCTACCCCGCCATCCATCCTTAGAACCCTGCTCAGAATCATTGGCCTGGAGCCAACCAACAAGGTCTCAATTTTCCTGCAGAGAAGAATCATTGAAAGTTGGGAGCTTCTCACAAACTCCCATCGTGAGAAAACCCCCATGGCCTCGTGATACCCCCCCCTTCATGAAGGGGCCATCAGGGACCTAAGGTCCAACCTGAGAAATAGTCTGATCCTCACCCCTGACTTCAGATGCACGAGATCTCGATTCAGGTCTGTATATTGTGCCTGCCATGTCCTCACCCAGAAACCCTAAGCCTAGCTTGTGTCCTCAGACTTCTGTACACAGACTACTGGCTCACAAGCCCTCCAGTTTGGCATCCAGAACTACAATGCAGCACTCTACCTGCCCTGCAGAAGAAAAATACATTGCCCTCTGGGGCTACCCAGAAACCCCAAATGAAAATCAACCTGCACGCCCTCTTTGGCTGTACCCAAAATATATAGGCTGACCTGGGCAATAAATGCCCTTTCTGACAGAGCCTGAGCCTGGACCTCCTGGCCCCACCCAGACAGCTTGCCGCTCACTGAGCACATAGGACCAGCCATTGCCTTAGGTCGTTATCTCTTCCTAACCTCGGTTTTCAGGATTCAGAATCCTAGACCTTATCTCCAATCACTGCCCAGGTTTTGAAATGATGCAGAAATCAGAACTCCTTCCCAATGGCAGGAAAACTTGTGGTTGGCTTGTTTGTCCAACGTTCAGTGTAGTGGAAACCTGTTTGTCGGATGAGGCCGCCATTGCACGCGGGCCACATAGGTGGCAAACTCACATTGTGACCCACAGCCTTAGCCCAGTCCTCAGGGAAGGCCTCTCAGTGGCTGGAAGAAGAGACAGCATATTGGGCTTGCCATGCCCATAGGCCCCAATTTTTAACCATAGTTCGTGTTGTCCCTTCACTCTTCCCCAGGGCTCTGCTTTGGAATTCCTCTTTTGGTGGGGACACCTGAGGTAACAACCCTGAAAGGAGTCCTCTATCCAACAGACTGAAGAAAAACAATTGGGATCGGCCCAAATCCACAGAGAGGAAGATTCGTCCATGGCCCATGAGGCCTCCTAGACATTCCACGGCCATCGCTGAAACAAAATCCAGAGACACAAGTCTGAGCAAGCGCCTTAGATTTGCATTTTCTTCATATCCTGAAGATGTCTTCTCATGGTTTGTAGATCGGGCCTGCCATACCTACGTCCCCAAACATAAGCTGAGTTTGTGTTTTCAGGCTTCTGTCCTCAAAGTCCTGGGCCACACACCATCCAGGCTGGGGACCCTGGAGCCACACATTAGGACTGGGCCTACCCAATCCATGGGAATTCTGCCAATTCCATTACCAAAATTGTACATATTAGGAGAACCCTCCAAAATCCCTGAGGCCATCCCAATAGTATAGGTCGCCCGGACAAAAAAGGGTCAGTCTGACACCAGCTGAACATCTACCTCCACTCATACCCTAGAATGGATGTCCCCAGAGAAGAAGATTGAACCAGACAGGACCCTAGGCCAAAATCGGATCCATTGCTTTGGTTTACAGGTATGTCTCCTCATATCCCTGGATTCCAATACCAGCATTGGGGTTTTCCTGAGGCACCCATCAGAACCAAACCTCATCTCCACAAGGAAACGTGTGCATGGGAGCTATGTCAAAAGCTGAGGAGAATACTTCAGGGGTCCCGTGCCCACCGCCCCATTTAAAGGCCCTCATGGACACAAACACTCATTAGACCCATTCTCAGGAAAGTCCATTTCAACGCAGCCACCCCGGTTACACCCGCAGAGCCATCAGATCTAAACTCTCTTTTCGCTAGGAGACAATTGGAATGCGAGGCGGGCTTCCCAGGCATCCATCCTCGAACGTTGGTCTGGACTCATCTATATGGGATGTTCTGGAGCTGTCCAGCAGGTCTCAATTGTCCCGCAGAAGGAATCCTTGGAGGGGGCATCCCACCACTCCCAACGTGGGAAAACCTCCACCTTCTCGAGAATCCGCTCCCTTCATGAAGGGGCCGTCATGAACAGAAAATCCAAGCTGAGCCAACGTCTGATACTCGCTCTGACTTCAGATGCATGAGATATTGCTTCAGATCTTCAGGGGGTACATGCCGTGCCCTCTCCCTGAAACCCAAGTCTAGCTTGTGTTCTCAGACTTCCATCCTCACACTCCTGTCCCCGAGGCCCACAAGTTTGGCCATTCCAGACCATCATTTCAGCACTCTGCCTGCCCTCTAGAAAAAATATATTGCCTAATGAGCTGTCCGGGCAATTTAAATGAGAATAAACCTACACGGTACGCGAAAGTACCCAAATTATATAGTCTAAGCTGGGCAGTAATGCACTCTCTGACACAACCTGAGCCGTGACCTCCTGAGCAACACCCAGACAGCTGACTGCACACTGAGCACATCAGACCCTCCATGGCCTTAGGTCATCATCTCTGCCCTACCTCAGTTTTCAGGCTTCAGAACCTAGACCTTATCTCCAATCACTGCCCAGGGTTGACTGTGATGCAGAAATCAGAACTCCTGCTTACCCATGGCAAGAAACCTTGTGGTTGGAATGTTGTCCTACGTTCAGTGTAGGAGAAACCAGTATTCACACTGAGGTCACGCCCATTCTTGTGTGTAACGAGGGCATAAACAGGCATTGTGACCCTCAGCGTGATTCCTGACCTCTAGTAAATCCTCTCAGTGGATGGACCATTAGATGTCATAATGGGCTTGACATGTCCCTAGGCCCCAATTTTTAACCAGATTTCTGGTTGTCCAGTCACAGCTCCCCAGGGCTCTACTCTGGAATCCCTCATTTGGTGGGACACCTGAGGTTGAAAAACAAAACAAAACAAATCAACCACAACAACAACGGACTTCTTGCATCCCACAGAATGACCCCAAACTCTTTGGACGGGGCCAGACCCCCAGAGAGTAAGACTCGTCCATTTCCATGAAGTCATCCGGAAATTTCACGACCATCAGTGACACGATATCCAGAGACAAAAACTTGAGCAAGAGCCTCACACTCGCCCTTTTTTCATATCCCGAAGAGTTCTCCTCATGGTCTGTAGATCAGTCCTGCCATACCTATGACCCGAAACATAAGCCGAGTTTGTGTTTTCAGACAACTGTCCAAACAGCACTGACCAACACACCCAACAGGCTCAGGCCCCTGGAGCCAAACCTGACGACTGTGCTTGCCCTCTCCAAGGGAATTGTCTGTGCCCATTCCAATGGCCGCAACCCTACTAATAGGATAATCCTCCAAAGTCCCTGAGGCCACCCCAATATTTATGGCTTCCCAGGAAAAACAAGGGCATTCTGGGCCCATCTGCGCAAGTACCGGCACTCAGACCCCGTAGACTGATGTCCCCAGAGGGTAAAAAAGGAACGAACAGGCCCCTAGGCACCTATCCGTTCCATTGCTTTGGTTTCCAGGCATCTCTCCTCAGAGGAATGGATTTCAATAACAGCATATGGCAGTTTCTTGACTCACCCATCAGAACAAATCTCATCTACACATGGGAAACTTGCACGATGGAGCTGTGTGAAAGCCTCTCTTTAGGAGAACCCTTCAGGGCCCCCAGTGCCACACCGCTTCATTCCAAGGTCTCCATAGACACAAATCATATTAGGACACATCCACGAGAGAGTCCATTTCAACGCAGTCTCCTCGGTTGCTCCCCCAGATCCAGCAGATCTAACCTGTCTTGTTGCTTGCAGACAATTGGAATGCGAGGTGGGCTACGCAGCCATCCATCCTTAGAACCCTGCTCGGAATCGTTGTCCTGGAGCCAACCAACAGGTCTCAATTGTACTGCAGAAGAATCTTTGCATTGGGAGCTTCTCACAACTCCCATCGTGGGAAAACCCCCATGGCCTCGTGATCCACCCCCCCCTTCTGGAAGGGGCCATCAGGACAGAATGTCCAACCTGTGCGATTGTCTGATCTTCGCCCTGACTTCAGATGCACGAGATCTCGATTCAGGTCTCACCCAGAAACCTAGGCCTAGCTTGGGTTCTCAGACTTCCGACTTCACACTACTGGCCCACAAGCCCTCCAGTTTGGCAATCCAGAACTACAATGCAGCACTCTGCCTGTTTTACAGAAGAAAAACATTGCCGTCTGGGGCTAACCAGAAACCCCAAATGAGGATCAACCTGCACGCCATTCGGCTGTACCCCAAATATATAGGCTGACCTGGGCACTAATGCCCTTTCTGAGACAGCCTCAGTCTGGTCCTCCTGGGCCCACCCAGAGAGCTGGCCGCACACTGATCACATCAGACCCACCATGGCCGTAGGTCATCATCTCTTACCTACCTCAGTTTTCAGGCTTCAAAACCTAGACCTTATCTCCAATCACTGCCCCGGGGTGACTATGAGGCAGAAGACAGAACTCTTCCTTACCCAAGGCAAGAAACCATGTGGTTGGCATGTTGTCCAATGTTTCAGTGTAGGAGAAACCAGCATTCAACCTGACGCCCCGCCCATTCTTGAGTGCGACGAGGGCATAAACACGTATTGTGACCCTCAGTGTGAGTCCTGTCCTCTAGTACGTCCTCTCAGTGGCTGGACCATTAGATGTCATAATGGGCTTGACATGTCCCTAGGCCCAATTTTTTAACCAGATTTCTGGTTGTCCAGTCGCCCCATCCCAGGGCTCTACTCTGGAATCCCTCATTTGGTGGGACATCTGAGGATGAAAAAAAAAACAAAACAAAAACAAATCAACAACAACAGAACAACGGACTTCTTCAATCCCACAGAATGACCCCAAAAACTCTTTGGACGGGGCCAATCCCCCAGAGAGTAAGACTCGTCCATTCCCATGATGTCACCCGGGAATTTCACGACCAAGAGTGACACACGATATCCAGAGATAAAAAACTTGAGCAAGAGACTCACACTTGCCCTATTTTCATATCCCGAAGAGTTCTCCCCTCATGGTCTGTAGATCAGTCCTGCCATACCTATGACCCGAAACATAAGCCGAGTTTGTGTTTTCAGACAACTGTCCAAATAGCCCTGGCCTACACACCCTACAGGCTCAGGCCCCTGGAGCCAAACCTGACGACTGTGCTTGCCCTCTCCAAGGGAATTGTGTGTGCCCATTCCAATGGCCACAACCCAACTAAGAGGATAAACCTCCAAAGTCCCTGAGGCCACCCCAATATTTGTGGCTTCCCAGGAAAAACTGGGGCAATCTGGGCCCATCTGAGCACCTACTGGCACTCAGACCCGTAGACTGATGTCCCCAGAGGTAAAAAGGAACGAACAGACCCCTAGGCACTTATCCGATCCTTTGCTTTGGTTTCCAGGCATCTCTCCTCAGAGGAATGGATTTCAATAACAGCATATGGCTGTTTCCTGACTCACCCATCAGAACAAATCTCATCTACACATGGGAAACTTGCACGATGGAGTTGTGTGAAAGCCTCTCTTTAGGAGAACCCTTTAAGGCCCCAGGGCCACCGCTTCATTCCAAGGTCTCCATAGACACATAATCATATTAGGACATATCCATGGGAGAGTCCATTTCAACTCAGCCTCCTCGGTTGCTCCCCCTGATGCAGCAGATATAACCTGTCTTGTTGCTTGCAGACAATTGGAATGCGAGGTGGGCTACCCAGCCATCCATCCATAGAACCCTGCTCGGAATCGTTGTCCTGGAGCCAACCAACAGGTCTCAATTATCCTGCAGAAGAATCTTTGCAGTTGGGAGCTTCTCACAACTCCCATCGTGGGAAAACCCCCATGGACTCATGATCCACGCCCCCCTTAAAGAAGGGGCCATCAGGGACAGAATGTCCAAACTGAGTGATCGTCTGATCCTCGCCCTGACTTCAGATGCATGAGATCCCGATTCAGGTCTCACCCAGAAACTTAGGCCTAGTTTGCGTTCTCAGACTTCGGTCCTCAGACCACAAGCCCTCCAGTTTGGCAATCGAGAACTACAATGCAGCACTCTGCCTGCCCTCAAAAAGAAAAACATTGCCCTCTGGGGCTACCCAGAAACCCAAATTGAGATTCAACCTGCATGCCATTCAGCTGTACCGCAAATATATAGGCTGACCTGAGCACTAATGCCCTTTCAGAGACACCCTGAGTCTGGACCTCCTGGCCTCACCCAGACATTTGGCCGCACACTGAGCTCATATGACCTGCCATGGCCTTAGGTAGTGATCCCTTCTCAATCTCGGTTTTCAGGCTTCAGAACCTAGACCTTATCTCCAATCACGGCCCGGGTTTGACAATGATGCAGAAATCAGAACTCTTTCCCCATGGCAAGAAAACTTGTGGTTGCCATGTTGTCCAAGGTTCAGTGTACTTGAAACCAGTGTGGCCCATGAGGCCCCGCCCATGCTTGCGGGCCACATTGGTCACAAACCCACAATGTGACCCCTCAGCCTGAACCCAGTCCTCAGGTAAGGCCTCTCAGTGGCTGGATGGAGAGACAGCATATTGGGCTTTCTTAGCCCCTAGGCCCCAATTTTTAACCATAGTTTGGGTTGTCCCTTCACTCTTCCCCAGGGCGCTGCTTTGGAATTCCTCTTTTGGTGGGACACCTGAGGTAGCAAACCTGAAAGGAGTCCTCCCATCCCACAGATTGACGAAAAACAAATGGGATTGAGCCAAATCCACAGAAAGCAAGATTCATCCATGGCCCATGAGGCCTCCCCAACATTCCACGGCCATCGCTGATACAAAATCCAGAGACAAACGCCTGAGCACGCGCCTCAGACTTGCTCATTCTTCATATCCTGAAGTGTTTTTCAGATAAGAACCTACATGGCACTCGAAGGCACCCAAAATATATAGTCTAACCTGGGCACTAATGCACTGTCTGACAACCTGAGCCCAGACCTCGTGACCAACACCCAGACAGCTGTCCGCACACTGAGCACATCAGACCCGCCATGGCCTTAGGTCATCATCTCTTCCCTACCTCTGTTTTCAGGCTTCAGAACCTAGACCTTATCTCCAATCACTGCCCAGGGGTGACTGTGATGCAGAAATCAGTACTCTTCCTTACACATGGAAAGAAACCTTGTGGTTGGCATGTTGTCCAATGTTCAGTGTACGAGAAACCAGCATTCACCCTGAGGCCCAGCCCATTCTTGAATGCGACGAGGGCATAAACACGCATTGTGACCCTCAGCGTGAGTCCTGTCCTATAGTACGTCTCTCAGTGGCTGGACCATTAGATGTCATAATGGGCTTGACATGCCCTAGGCTCCAATATTTAACCAGATTTCTGGTTGTCCAGTCGCCCCTCCCCAGGGGCTACTCTGGAATCCCTCAATTGGTGGGACACCTGAGGTTGTTAAACAAAACAAAACAAATCAACAACAATAGAACAACGGACTTCTTCCATCCCACAGAATGACCCCAAACTCTTTGGACGGGGCCAAACCCCAGATAGTAAGACTCGTCCATTTCCCATGAAGTCACCCGGAAATTTCACGACCATCACTGACACGATATCCAGAGACAAAAACTTGAGCAAGAGCCTCACACTCGCCCTTTTTTCATATCCCGAAGAGTTCTCCTCATGGTCTGTAGATCAGTCCTGCCATAGATATGACCCGAAACATAAGCCGAGTTTGTGTTTTCAGACAACTGTCCACACAGCCGTGGCCTACACATCCTACAGGCTCAGGCCCCTGGAGTCAAACCTGACGAAAGTGCTTGCCCTCTCCAAGGGTATTTTATGTGCCCATTCAATGGCCACAACCCTACTAATAGGATAAACCTCCAAAGTCCCTGAGGCCATCCCAATATTTGTGGCTTCCCAGGACAAACAGGGGCAATCTGGGCCCATCTGAGCACCTACCGGCACTCAGACCCGTAGACTGATGTCCCCAGAGGTAAAAAGGAACGAACAGGCCCATAGTCACCTATCGGATCCATTGGTTTGGCTTCCAGGCATCACTCCTCAGAGGCCTGGATTTCAATAACAGCATTCACCAGGTTTACACACTTCACAGCACTCACCAAATCACATACCCTCCCCCAATGTCCATAATCCAACCCCCTTCTCCAAAACCCCCTCCCCCCGGCAACCCTCAGTTTGTTTTGTGAGATTAAGAGTCACTTATGGTTTGTCTCCCTCCCAATCCCATCTTGTTTCATTTATTCTTCTTCTACCCACTTAAGCCTCCATGTTGCATCACCACTTCCTCATATCAGGGAGATCATATGATAGTTGTCTTTCTCTGCTTGACTTATTTCGCTAAGCATGATACGCTCTAGTTCCATCCATGTTGTTGCAAATGGCAAGATTTCATTTCTTTTGATGGCTGCATAGTATTCCAAAATACCCATAGTGCAATTGCTGGGTCATAGGGCAGTTCTATTTTCAACATTTTGAGGAACCCTCCATGCTGTTTTCCAGAGTGGCTGCACCAGCTTGCATTCCCACCAACAGTGTGTAGGAGGGTTCCCCTTTCTCCGCATCCTCGCCAGCATCTGTCATTTCCTGACTTGTTGATTTTAGCCATTCTGACTGGTGTGTGAGGTGATATCTCATTGTGGTTTTGATTTGTATTTCCCTGATGCCGAGTGATATGGAGCACTTTTTCATGTGTCTGTTGGCCATCTGGATGTCTTCTTTGCAGAAATGTCTGTTCATGTCTTCTGCCCATTTCTTGATTGGATTATTTGTTCTTTGGGTGTTGAGTTTGCTAAGTTCTTTATAGATTCTGGACACTAGTCCTTTATCTGATATGTCGTTTGCAAATATCTTCTCCCATTCTGTCAGTTGTCTTTTGATTTTGTTAACTGTTTCCTTTGCTGTGCAAAAGCTTTTGATCTTGATGAAATCCCAGTAGTTCATTTTTTCCCTTGCTTCCCTTGCCTTTTGCGTTGTTCCTAGGAAGATGTTGCTGCGGCAGAGGTCGAAGAGGTTGCTGCCCGTGTTCTCCTCAAGGATTTTGATGGATTCCTTTCGTACATTGAGGTCCTTCATCCATTTTGAGTCTATTTTTGTGTGTGGTGTAAGGAAATGGTCCAATTTCATTTTTCTGCATGTGGCTGTCCAATTTTCCCAGCACCATTTATTGAAAAGGCTGTCTTTTTTCCATTGGACATTCTTTCCTGCTTTGTCGAAGATTAGTTGACCATAGATTTGAGGGTCTATTTCTGGGCTCTCTATTCTGTTCCATTGATCTATGTGTCTGTTTTTGTGCCAGTACCATGCTGTCTTGATGATGACAGCTTTGTAATAGAGCTTGAAGTCCGGAATTGTGATGCCACCAACGTTGGCTTTCTTTTTCAATATCCCTTTGGCTATTCGAGGTCTTTTCTGGTTCCATATAAATTTTAGAATTATTTGTTCCATTTCTTTGAAAAAGATGGATGGTACTTTGATAGGAATTGCATTAAATGTGTAGATTGCTTTAGGTAGCATAGACATTTTTCACAATATTTATTCTTCCAATCCAGGAGCATGGAACATTTTTCCATTTCTTTGTGTCTTCCTCAATTTCTTTCATGAGTACTTTATAGTTTTCTGAGTAGTATAGATTCTGTGTCTCTTTGGTTAGGTTTATTCCTAGGTATCTTATGGTTTTGGATGCAATTGTAAATGGGATTGACTCCTTAATATCTCTTTCTTCTGTCTTGCTGTTGGTGTAGAGAAATGCAACTGATTTCTGTGCATTGATTTTATATCCTGACACTTTACTGAATTCCTGTATAAGTTCTAGCAGTTTTGGAGTGGAGTCTTTTGGGTTTTTTCACATATATAGTATCATATCATCTGCGAAGAGTGATAATTTGACTTCTTCTTTGCCGATTTGGATGCCTTTAATTTCCTTTTGTTGTCTGATTGCTGAGGCTAGGACCTCTAGTACGATGTTGAATAGCAGTGGTGATAATGGACATCCCTGCCGTGTTCCTGACCTTAGCGGAAAAAGCTTTCAGTTTTTCTCCATTGAGAATGATATTTGCGGTGGGTTTTTTCATAGATGGCTTTGATGATATTGAGGTATGTGCCCTCTATCCCTACACTTTGAAGAGTTTTGATCAGGAAGGGATGTTGTACTTTGTCAAATGCTTTTTCAGCATCTATTGAGAGTATCATATGGTTCTTGTTCTTTCTTTTATTGAGGTGTTGTATCACATTGACTGATTTGCGGATGTTGAACCAACCTTGCAGCCCTGGAATAAATCCCACTTGGTCGTGGTGAATAATCTTTTTAATGTACTGTTGAATCCTATTGGCTAGTATTTTGTTGAGTATTTTCGCATCTGTGTTCATCAAGGATATCGGTCTATAGCTCTCTTTTTTGGTGGGATCCTTGTCTGGTTTTGGGATCAAGGTGATGCTGGCCTCATAAAATGAGTTTGGAAGTTTTCCTTCCATTTCTATTTTTTGGAACAGTTTCAGGAGAATAGGAATTAGTTCTTCTTTAAATGTTTGGTAGAGAATTCCCCCGGGAAGCCGTCTGGCCCTGGGCTTTTGTTTTTGTTTGGAGATTTTTAATGACTGTTTCAATCTCCTTACTGGTTATGGGTCTGTTCAGGCTTTCTATTTCTTCCTGGTTCAGTTGTGGTAGTTTATATGTTTCTAGGAATGCATCCATTTCTTCCAGATTGTCAAATTTATTGCCGTAGAGTTGCTCATAGTATGTTCTTATAATAGTTTGTATTTCTTTGGTGTTAGTTGTGATCTCTCCTCTTTCATTCATGATTTTATTTATTTATTTGGGTCCTTTCTCTTTTTTTTTTGATAAGTCGGGCCAGGGGTTTATCAATTTTATTAATTCTTTCAAAGAACCAGCTCCTAGTTTCGTTGATTTGTTCTATTGTTTTGTTTTTTTGTTTCTATTTCATTGATTTCTGCTCTGATCTTTATGATTTCTCTTCTCCTGCTGGGCTTAGGGTTTCTTTCTTGTTCTTTCTCCAGCTCCTTTAGGTGTAGGGTTAGGTTGTGTACCTGAGACCTTTCTTGTTTCTTGAGAAAGGCTTGTACCGCTATATATTTTCCTCTCAGGACTGCCTTTGTTGTGTCCCACAGATTTTGAACCGTTGTATTTTCATTATCATTTGTTTCCATGATTTTTTTCAATTCTTCTTTAATTTCCCGGGGTTGACCCATTCATTCTTTAGAAGGATACTGTTTAGTCTCCATGTATTTGGGTTCTTTCCAAACTTCCTTTTGTGGTTGAGTTCTAGCTTTAGAGCATTGTGGTCTGAAAATATGCAGGGAATGATCCCAATCTTTTGATACCGGTTGAGTCCTGATTTAGGACCGAGGATGTGATCTATTCTGGAGAATGTTCCATGTGCACTAGAGAAGAAATGTGTATTCTGTTGCTTTGGGATGAAAATATTCTGAATATATCTGTGATGTCCATCTGGTCCAGTGTGTCATTTAAGGCCTTTATTTCCTTGCTGATCTTTTGCTTGGATGACCTGTCCATTTCAGTGAGGGGAGTGTTAAAGTCCCCTACTATCATTGTATTATTGTTGATGTGTTTCTTTGATTTGTTATTTATTAATTGGTTTATATAGTTGGCTGCTCCCCACATTGGGGGCATAGATATTTAAAATTGTTAAATCTTCTTGTTGGGACAGACCCTTTTTGAGTATGATATAGTGTCCTTCCTCATCTCTTATTATATAGTCTTTGGCTTAAAATCTAATTGATCTGATATAAGGATTGCCACTCCTGCTTTCTTCTGATGTCCATTAGCATGGTAAAATTCTTTTCCACCCCCTCACTTTAAATCTGGAGGTGTCTTCGGGCTTAAAATGTGTTTCTTGGAGGCAACATATAGATGGGTTTTGTTTTTTTATCCATTCTGATACCCTGTGTCTTTTGACAGGGGCATTTAGCCCATTCACATTCAGGGTAACTATTGAGAGATATGAATTTAGTGCCATTGTATTGCCTGTAAGGTGACTGTTACTGTATATGGTCTCTGTTCCTTTCTGATCTACCACTTGTAGGCTCTCTCTTTGCTTAGAGGACCCCTTTCAATATTTCCTGTAGAGCTGGTTTGGTATTTGCAAATTCTTTCAGTTGTTGTTTGTCCTGGAAGCTTTTAATCTCTCCTTCTATTTTCAATGATAGCCCTAGCTGGATATAGTATTCTTGGCTGCATGTTTTTCTCGTTTAGTGCTCTGAAAATATCATGCCAGCTCTTTCTGGCCTGCCAGGTCTCTGTGGATAAGTCAGCTGCCAATCTAATTTTTACCATTGTATGTTACAGACTTCTTTTCCCGGGCTGCTTTCAGGATTTTCTCTTTGTCATTGAGACTTGTAAATTTTACTATTAGGTGACGGGGTGTGGGCCTATTCTTATTGATTTTGAGGGGCATTCTCTGAACCTCCTGAATTTTGATGCTCGTTCCCTTTGCCATATTGGGGAAATTCTCCCCAATAATTCTCTCCAGTATACCTTCTGCTCCCCTCTCACTTTCTTCTTCTTCTGGAATCCCAATTATTCTAATGTTGTTTCGTCTTATGGTGTCACTTATCTCTCGAATTCTCCCCTCGTGGTCCAGTAGCTGTTTGTCCCTCTTTTGCTCAGCAGCTTCTTTATTCTCTGTCATTTGGTCTTCTATATCACTAATTAATTCTTCTTCTGCCTCATTTATCCTAGCAGTTAGAGCCTCCATTTTTGATTGCACCTCATTAATAGCTTTTTTGATTTCACCTTGGTTAGATTTTAGTTCTTTTATTTCTCCAGAAAGGGCTTTTATATCTCTCGAGAGGGTTTCTCTAATATCTTCCATGCCTTTTTCGAGCCCGGCTAGAACCTTGAGAATTGTCATTCTGAACTCTAGATCTGACATATTACCGATGTCTGTATTGATTAGGTCCCTAGCCTTCGGTACTGCCTCTTGTTCTTTTTTTTGTGTTGAATTTTTACGTCTTGTCATTTTGTCCAGATAAGAGTAAATGAAGGGGCAAGTAAAATACTAAAAAAGGGTGGCAACAACCCCAGGAAAATATGCTTTAACCAAATTAGAAGAGATCCAAAATCGTGAGTGGGGAGAAAGGGGATAAAAAGAGGTTCAAAAAGGAAGAGAGAAAAAAAAAAAAAAAAAAAAAAAAAAAAAAAAAAAAAAAAAAAAAAAAAAAAAAAAAAAAAAAAAAAAAAAAAAAATGTAAAAAAAAATGTAAAAATATATATATATATATATATAGATAAAACTAGTAAAAAAAAAATTAAAAAAGAAAAAAGGTAACAGTTAAAAAAAAAAAAAATTTACCCGAAGGCGAGAAAAAAAAAAAAAAAAAAATGAAAAGAAAAAAATTAAATTAAACTGCAAGACTAAAAAAAAATCACAGGAAAAAAAGCCATGAGTTCCGTGCTTGGCTTTCTCCTCCTCTGGAATTCTGCTGCTCTCCTTGGTATTGAAACCGCACTCCTTGGTAGGTGAACTTGGTCTCGGCTGGATTTCTTGTTGATCTTCTGGGGGAGGGGCCTGTTGTAGTGATTCTCAAGTGTCTTTGCCCCAGGCGGAATTACACCGCCCTTACCCGGGGCCGGGGTGAGTAATCCGCTCGGGTTTCAGGAGCTTTTGTTCCCTGAGCGCTTTCCGTAGAGTTCCAGAGGACGGGGAATACAAATGGCGGCCTCCTGGTCTCCGGCCCGGAGGAGCCGAGAGCCCAGGGCCCCCACTCCTCAGTGCGCCCTCAGAGAACAGCGCCCAGTTACTCCCGTCTGCCTGACCTCCGGCCGCGCTCCGAGCTCACCGAGCCTGCGACCGGTTCAAGGTAACACGGAGCTGCGAGCTTACTGTCGGCTCTGTCTCTGTAGCCGGCTTTCCCGTTCCAATACCCGCAAGCTCTGCGACACTCAGACACCCCCGATCCTTCTGTGACCCTGCGGGACCTGAGGCCACGCTGACCCCGCGTGGGCTTCGCCCCGGTTTAGCCTCTGGAGCGATGTCCCTCAGCGGAACAGACTTTTAAAAGTCCTGATTTTGACTTCTCCGCCGGTCCTACCTTTCAGAAAGTGGTTGTTTTTCTGTTTCCAGAATTGCTGTTCTTCTTCTCTTCGATCTGCCGATGGATTTTCAGGTGTTTGCAATCTTTAGATAAGCTAGCTAGCTGATCTCCGGCTAGCTGAAGCAGTCTCAGCTTCTCACAACTCCCATCGTGGGAAAAGCCCCATGGCTTCGTGATCCAACCCCCCTTCAAGAATGGGCCATCAGGGACAGACTGTCCAACCTGACCGATCATCTGATCTTCGCCCTGACTTCAGATGCACGAGATCTCGATTCAGGTCTGTAGATTGTGCCTGCCATATCCTCACTCAGAAACCTAGGCGTAGCTTGGTTTCTCAGACTTCCGTCCTCAGACTACTGGCCCACAAGCCCTCCAGTTTGGCAATCCAGAACTACAATGCAGCACTCTGCCTGCCCTCCAGAAGAAAAACATTGCCCTGTGGGGCTACCCAGAAACCCCAAATGAGGATCAACCTGCACGCCATGCGGCTGTACCCCAAATATATATGCTGACCTAGGCACTAATGCCCTTTCTGACACAGCCTGAGCCTGGACCTCCTGGCCCCACCCAGACAGCTGGCCGCACAGTGAGGACATCGGTCCCGCCATGGCCTTAGGTCGTCCTCTCTTCTCAACCTCGGTTTTCAGGATTCAGAACCTAGACCTTATCTACAACCGCTGCCCGGGTTAGAAAATGATGCAGAAATCAGAACTCTTTCCCCATGCAAGAAACCTTGTGGTTGGCATGTTGTCCAAAGTTCAGTGTAGTTGAAACCAGTGTGGCCCATGAGGCCCCGCCCATGCTTGCGGGCCACATTGGTCACAAACACACATTGACCCTCAGCCCGAGCCCAGTCCTCAGGTAAGGCCTCTCAGTGGCTGGATGGAGAGACAGCATATTGGGCTTGCCATGCCCCTAGGTCCCAATTTTTAACCATAGTTCGGGTTGTCCCTTCACTCTTGCCCAGGGCTCTGCTTTGGAATTCCTCTTTTGGTGGGACACCTGAGGTAACAAACCTGAAAGGAGTCCTCCCATTCCACAGATTGACGAAAAACAACTGAGATCGGGCCAAATCCACAGAGAGCAAGATACATCCATGGCCCATGAGGCCTCACCAACATGTCACGGCCATCACTGATAGAAAATCCAGAGACAAAAGACTGAGCACGCGCCTCAGACTCGCTCATTCTACATATCCGGAAGAGTTCTTCAGATAAGAACCTTCAAGGCACTCGAAGGCACCCAAAATATATAGTCAAACCTGAGCACTAATGCACTGTCTGACAACCTGAGCCCGGACCTCGTGACCAACACCCACACAGCTGACTGCACACTGAGCACATCAGACCCGCCATGGCCTTAGGTCATCATCTCTTCCCTACCTCAGTTTTCAGGATTCAGAACCTAGACCTTATCTCTAATCACTGCCCAGGGGTGACTGTGATGCAGAAATCAGAACTCTTCCTTACCCATGGCAAGAAACATTGTGGTTGGCATGTTGTCCAACGTTCAGTGTAGCAGAAACCAGCATTCAACCTGAGGCCCCGCCCATTCTTGAGTGCGACAGGGCATAAGCACGCATTGTGACCCTCAGCGTGAGTCCTGTCCTCTAGTAGGTCCTCTCAGTGGCTGGACCATTAGATGTCATAATGGTCTTGACATGTCTCTAGGCCCAAATTTTTAACCAGATTTCTGGTTGTCCAGTCGCCCCTCCCCAGGGCTCTACTCTGGAATCCCTCATTTGGTGGGACACATGAGGTTGAAAAATAAAACAAAACAAATCAACAACAACAAAACAACGGACTTCTTCCTTCACACAGAATGACCCCAAACTCTTTGGACGGGGCCAAACCCCCAGAGAGTCATCCTCGTCCATTTCCCATGAAGTCACCCGGAAATTTCACGACCATGAGTGACACGATATCCAGAGACAAAAACTTGAGCAAGAGCCTCACACTCGCCCTTTTTTCATATCCCGAAGAGTTCTCCTCATGGTCTGTAGATCAGTCCTGCCATACCTTTGACCCGAAAAATAAGCCGAGTGTGTGTTTTCAGACAATTGTCCAAACAGCCGTGGCCTACACACCCTACAGGCTCAGGCCCCTGGAGCCAAACATTAAGACTGGGCTTGCCCTCTCCAAGGGAATTTTATGTGCCCATTCCAATGGCCACAACCCTACTAATAGGATAAACCTCCAAAGTCCTGGAGGGCATCCCAATATTTGTGGCTTCACAGGACAAACAGGGGCAATCTGGGCCCATCTGAGCACCTATCGGGACTCAGACCCATAGACTGATGTCCCCAGAGTTAAAAAGGAACGAACAGGCCCATAGGCACCTATCAGATCCATTGCTTTGGTTTCTAGGCATCTCTCCTTAGAGATCCTTAGAACCCTTAGAACCCTGCTCTTGCATCGTTCCTTATTGGACATCCTTGAGCCATCCAGCAGGCCTCGACTGTCCCACAGGAGTCCTTGTGCATGGATCACCTCACAACTCATATAATGGAAAGCTTCCAAGGTCAAATGATGCCCCCAATCTTCATGAAGGCGGATCATGGAAAGAAACTCCAACCTGAGCCAACGGCTGATCTTCGCCTTGACTTCAGATGCACGAGATCTTGATTCAGCTCTTCAGAGTGTACCTGCTGTGCCCTCACCCCAAAACCTAAGCATAGCTAGTGTTCTCACACTTCCGTCCTCACTCTCCTGGACCAAACGCCCTCCATTTTGGGATTTCCGATGACACAGTGATGCACTCTGCCTGCCTTCTAGAAGAAATACGTTGCCCTATGGGTCTACCCAGAAACCTCAAATGAGTATAAACCTGCATGCCACTCAACTGTACACCAATTATATAGTCTAGCCTGTGCACTAATGCCCTGTCTGACACAACCTGAGGCCTGAATTCCCAACCGACACCCAGACAGCTTGCCGTACACTGAGAACATCTGACCCGCCATGGCCTTAGGTTGCTATCTCTTTCCAACCTGGTTTTCAGTCTACAGAAACCTAGACCTTATCTCTACTCGTTTCCCATGGGTGAACGTGATGCAGAAATCATAACTCCTCCTTCCCTCTCGCCAGAATCTTGTGGTTGGCATCTTATCCAAAGTTCAGTGTAGGACCCCCTGTAGGGCCTACAGGAGTAGTAGTAGTAGGGCCCCTGAGGGTAGTGTAGGGTCCCTGAGGCCCCTGCCCATGCTTAAGAGCTGCGGTGGGCACAAACACACATTGGGACCCTCAGTTTGAGCCCTGTCCTCAAGTAAAGCCTCTCAGTGGCTGGACCATGAGCCCGCATATGGGGGCCTGCCATGCCCCAAGTCACCCCAATCTTAACCAGAGGTAGAGACATCTAGTCACCCCTACTCAGGGCTCTGCTCTGGAATCCCTCTTTGGTGGGACATTTGAGGTAAGTAAAACACAGAAAAGGATTCCTCCCACCCACAGAATGACCCCAATCACTTGGGATCAGGCCATCCCCAGAGAGAGAAGACTCCTCCATGGCCCATGAGGCCAGCCCGACATTCCACGGCCACTATTGACACAAAATCCAGAGACATAAGCCTCACCCCTTAGGTCATAGCCCAAAAAATTCTCCTCATAGTCTGTAGATCGGGCCTGCCATACCTACGTCCCCCAAACCGTGTTTTCAGACTTCTATCCTGACATCCCTGTCCCACACACCCTCCAGGCTGAGGCCCCTGGAGCCACACCTCAGGACTGTGCCTGCCCTCTCCAAGGAAATTCTTCCCATTCCATTGGCCACAACCCTACAGATTAGGAGAAACCTCCAAAGTCCCAGAGGCCATTCCAATAGTGTAGGCCGCCCAGTACAAAGAGGGGTGATCTGTCACAAGCTGAGCAACGACCTCAACTCACCCGTAGACAGATATCCCAAGAGAAAGGTATTAAACTGGACAGGCCCCTAGAACGTAATTGGTTCCATTGCTTTTGTGTTTCTAAGCATCTCTCCTCAGAGGCCTGTTTTTCCAATACCAGCATATGGGGGATTCCAGAGATACCAATCAGAACAAATCTTGTCTCCACATGGGAAACTTTATCCTTTGGAGCTCTGTAAAAACCTCCAGTTAGGAGAAACCTTCAGGTAACCGGAGCCACCGCCCTATTCCAAGGTCTCCATGGACACAAACCCGCATTATGACCATTCGGCAGGAGAGTACATTTCAACTCAGCCCCGTTGATTACTCCCCCCAGAGCCAGAATATCAAACCTGCCTTGTCGCTAGGAGACAACTGGAATGCAAAGCAGACTCTCTAGGCATCCATCGTTGGAATCCTGCTCTGGCGCCGTTCCATATGGGATGTCCTGGGAGCCTTCCAACAGGTCTTGACTGTCCTGCAGAAGGAATCCTTGCAGATTGGAGCATCTCACAACTCCTATCGTGGGAAAACCTACATGGCCTCATGAGATGCTCCCCTTTTATAAAGGGGCCATCATGGACAGAAACTCCAACCTGAGCCAACTTCTGATCCATTGCTTTGGTTTCTATGTATCTCTCCTCAGAGGCCTGGTTTCCAATATCAGAATATGGGGGTTTCCTAAGGAAACAATCAGAACAGATCTCATCTCCACATGAGAAACTTGCTCTTTGGAGCTGTGTCAATACCTCAGGTTAGGAGGATCCTTCAGGGCGCTGGCACCATGGCCCAATTCCAAGGTCTCCAAGGACACAAACTTACATTATGATCCCATCCTCAGGAGAGTCCATTTCAAATCAGCCCCCTCGGCTGCTCACCCAGAGCCAGCAGATCAAACCTGCCTTGTCACTAGGAGACAGTGGGAATGCGAGGTGGGCTGCCCAGGCATCCATCCTTAGAACCCTGCTCTGGAGAATTTCTTTATGGGACGTCTTGAATCCAACCAACCTGTCTTGACTGTCTCGCAGAATGAATCCTTGTGGTTTGAAGCATCACACAATCCCACTGTGAGAAAACCTCCCATTTCCTCATGATGCCCCACACCTTCATAAATGGGACATCATGGACAGAAACTCCATCCTAAGCCAAAGTCTGATCCGCGCCCTGAATTCAGAAGCACGAGATCTCGATTCAGCACTTGAGAGTGTGCCTGCTGTGCCCTCGCCCTAAACCTAAGCCTAACTTGTGTTCTCAGACTTCCGTCTTCACAATCCTGGCCACACCCCTCCAGTTTGGCAATTCTGGAGACTCAATGCAGCACTCTGCCTGCCCTCCAGAAGAAAAATGTTGCCCTATAGGGCTAACCAGAAACGCCAAATGAGTAACAACCTGCATGCCACTCGACCCATACCCCCAATTATACAATCTAGCCTGTGCACTAAAGCCCTGTCTGACACAGCCTGAAGGCAGACCTCCAGTCCAACACCCAGACAGCTGGCCGTACACTGAGCATATCAAACCCACAATGGCTTTCGGCCATCATCTCTACCCAACCTCAGTTTTCACCTTCAGAACCTAGACCTTATCTCCACTCACTGCTCAGGAGTGAACGTGATACAAGAATCAGAACTTCTCCTTCGCCATGGCAAGAAACCTTGTGGTTGGCATGTGGTCCAACGTTCATTGTAGGAGAAAGCAGCATGGACTATGAGGCCCCACCTATCCCTGAGGGCTACAATTTGCACAAACACACACATTGTGACCCTCAGCGTGAGCCCTATCCTCATGTAAAGCCTCTTAGTGACTGGAACAACAGCCCACATATGGGGCTTGCCAAGCCCCTAGTCCCCCAATCTCAACCAGAGTTAGAGATGTCTAGTCACCCCTACTCAGGGCACTGCTCTGGAATCCCTCTTTGGTGGGACACCTGAGGTAAAAAAAAAAAAAAAAACAGAAAGGACTCTCTTCCCATCCACAGAATGATCCCAACCACTTGGGATCAGGCCAAATCACCAGAGAAAGACTTGTCCATGGCCCTTGAGGACACCCCGACATTCCACGGCCACCGTAGGCACAAAATCCAGAGACACAAGCCTGAGCAAACGCCACATACTCGCCCTTTGTTCATAGCCCGGAAATTCTCACGGTCTGTAGATCGAGCCTTCATACATACATCCCCAAACCTAAGCTGAGTTTGTGTTTTTCAGACTTCTGTCCCCACAGTCCTGGCCCACACACACCATCCAAGCTGGGGCCCCTGGAGCCACACCTGAGGACTGTGGCTTCCCTCTCCAGGGGAATTCTGCCATTTCCATTGGCCACAACCCTATAGATTAGGAGAAACCTCCAAACTCCCCGAGGCCATCCCAATAGTGTTGGCTGCCCAGGACAAACAGGGATGATCTTTCACAAGTTAGGAAACTACCTCCACTCAGACCCAGAGACAGATATCCCCATAGAATAAGATTGAACTGGACAGGCACTTAGGCCCTAATCAGATCCATTGCTTTTGTTTCCAGGCATCTCTCCTCAGAGGCCTGGTTACCAATACCAGCATATGGGGGATTACTGAGGCACTCATAGAAAAATCTCGTCTCCACATAGGAAATGTACTCTTTGGAGCTCTATAAAAACCTCTGTTTAGGAGAATCTTTCAGGGCCCCGGATCAAGCGCCCCATTCCAAGGTCTCCATGGACTTAAACCCACATTATGATCTATCCTCGGTAGAGTCCATGTCAACTCATCCCCCTTGGTTTCTCCCCCAGGGCTGCCGCAAACGTCTGATATTCGCCCTGGCTTCAGGTGCATGAGATCTTGATTCAGCTCTGCAGAGTGTGCCTTCTGTGCCCTCACCCCAAAAACTAAGCCTAGCTTGTGTTCTCAGACTACCGTCCTCACACCCCTGGCCCAAAGCCCTACAATTTGGCAATACTGGGGCCACAATGCAGCACTCTGCCTGCCCTCCAGAAGAAAAACGTTGCCTTATGGAGCTACCTAGAAACCCGAATGAGGATCAACTGAACGCCACTCGACTGCACCCCAAATATACAGTCTACCCTGTCTAATGCCCTGTCTGACACAGCATGAGCCCACACCTCCAGACCTACGCTCAACAGCTAGCCACACACTGAGCTCATTGTACCCATCAGGTCCTTAGGTCTTCATCTCTTCCCAACCTCGGTTTTCGGGTTTCAGAACCTAGACCTAAACTCCAATCACTGTCCATGGGGTGAACGTGATGCAGAAATCACAACTCTTCCTTCGCCATGGCCGGAAAACCTTGTGGTTGGCATATTCTCCAACGTTCAGTGTAGGAGAATCCAGCGTGGCCCATGAGGCCCTTCCCATGCTTGAGGGCCTTGTTGGGACAAATAGGCATTGTGACCCTCAGCATGAGCCCTGTCCTCAAGGAAGACCTCTCAGTGTCTGAATCAAGAGCCCACATATTGGACTTGCCATGCCCCTAGGCCCCCAAACTTAAACAGAGGTGGGTTAATCCAGTTGTCCCTACCAAGGACTCTGCTCTGGAATCCTCTTTTATTGGCACACCTGAGGTACATAAAATAAAATAAAAACAAACGGAAAGGACACCTCCCCTCCCACAGAATGTACCCAAACTCTTGGGTATTGGGTCACAATCCTCAGGGAAGGAAAGCTGTCCACAACCCATGAGGCCACGCCAGCATTCGACCCACATTGTTGACATAATCCAGGAGACAAAACCTGAGCAAGAGCACCTCAAACTCACCCTTTTGCATATCCCTAAGTGTTATCACGGTCTGTATGATTGGGCGTGTTCCATACCTATTTCCCCAATCCTATGTGGAATTTGTGTTTTCAGACTTCTGTCCCCACAGGCCTGGCCCCCACACAACCCTCTAGGCTGGGCCCCTAGAGCCAAACTCATAACTGTGCCTTCCCTCTCTCCAGGGATTTCTGCCCATTCCCATTGGCCACCGGGATCACCCTATAGATTAGGAGAAACTCCCAAATCCTCCGGAGGCCATTCCCAATGTTATAGGCTGCCCAGGACAAACAGGGGCGATTCTGACACAAGCCGAGCACTACTACACTCCCCTCAGATCCATAGACTACGTATCCCCAGGCAAGATAATGTGAAAAACCCGACATGCCAGCCTAGGCCCTAATCATAGGCATTCTTTTTTGTCTCCAGGAGGGCATCTCCTCGTCTCTCCCAGAGGGCCTGGTTTCCAATACCCGCATCTGGCAAGATTCCTTAGGCACTTCATCAAAACAATTCTCTTGCTCTACATAGTAAACGTACTCTTTAGAGGGCTCCATCAAAACCTCCGGTTTATGAACTCCCCTCAAGGCCCCGGATCAAGCACCCCATTCCCAGATCTCCATTGACACAAACTGCAACATTAATGAACCCCTCACTCACCTCACCCATTTCACAACAACCCCCTCGTTACGGTACTCCCCCTAGAGCTCCCCACAGATCGAACGTTGGCTTGGCGCTAATGAGACCCCAGCCTGGAAGTGGGAGGCAGGCTTCCCAGGGCATCCATCATCCTGGAGAACCCTGCTCTGGAATAACTTTATCCGTCTGGGTGGTCCTGGAGCCATCCAGCAGGTCTCGACTGTCTCACGGAAGGAATCATTGCGGTTTGGAGCATCTCACAATTTCCCATCGTGGAAAACAACTCCCTGGCCTCGTGACAAACTTCCCGCTTCATGAAGTGGGCCGTCCATGTCAAGAACTACTCCCACCTGAGCCAACTTCGGATCCCTAGCTCTGTCTTTCAGGTACACTGGACCTCGAACTCATCTCTGCAGAGGGTTCCTGCCTTCCCTCAACCCACCCGACTATCGAAGTCTGGCTGTGTTGTTCTCAGAAGTTTTTTTTTCTCCCACTCCCTGGCCCACCAAACCGTCCAGTTTGTGAGTTCTTGATCCACTATGTGGCACTGTGTCTTCCTTCCAGAAGAAACAACGTTGCCCTCTGGGGCGAGCCCGTACCACAATAAATGAGTACCAACCTTCAACGAAACTCGACTGCAACCCCAATGATCAGTCTAAGCCTGTGCACTATTCTTCCCCTGTCTGCCCCAACCTGAGCCTGCAACCTCCCCACTCCCAACTCAACCGGCTGGCCGAACACTGAGCACCTCAAACACAACCATGGCCTTAGGATGTCTTCATCTCTGTCCAACCGAAGTTTTTCAAGGCTTCAGAACTCTAGACCCAAATTAAATCTCCAATCAAAGTCCAAGAGTGAAAGTTTTGTCAGACATTAGAACTCCTTCTTCGAACCATTGCCCAGAAACTTGTGGTTGCCATATTGTGCAACGTTCAGTGTAAGGAGAAACCATCATGGTACATTAGGCCACGCCCGACTTGAGGGTCTCCTTGGGCACAAAAACAACCATTGTGAAACTCAATGTGAGCCCTATGCTCAAAGGAAGGCCTCTCATGGCGGGGGACCAAGAGCCACATATGGGGCTTTGCCATTTTCTTAGGTCCCATTGTTAACCAGAGTTCCTGGTTGTCCAGTTCGCCCCTCCCCAGGACTCTGCTGTGGAATCCCTCTTTTGGTGGTCCACCCTGAGGTAAAAAAAAAAAAAACAGAACAGAAGGCCTCCTCCCTTCCCACAGAATGACCCCAACTCTTGGATTGGTCCAATCCCCATAAGGGAGACTCATCGAATGGCCCATGAGGACCACCCGGAATTCCATGGCAATCGGTGACACATATCCAGAAAAAAGAAGCATGGGCAAGCACCTCACTTTAGCCTTTTGTTCATAATCCGAACGAGTTTCTCCTCACGGTCTATATATCGGATCGGGCCGGCTCATACCTACAGACCCAAACCTAAGTGAAGTTTGTGTTTTTCACAAGACTTTTTGTCCAAATATACCTGGACCACACCCCCCGCCCAACTTGGGTCCCTGGAGCCACACCTCTCAGGACTGTGCTCCGCTTTCAACGGGAATTCTTTCCCACTCCATTGTTGGCCACAACACCTTTCAAATTAGGAAAAACCTCCAAAGTTACCGAGGCATCCCAATAGTGTAGGCCGCTACCCGGAACAACACAGGTTTGATCTCAAACCAGTTTCTGAAGTAACTACCTCCA
Source organism: Mustela putorius furo (assembly GCF_011764305.1). NCBI lineage: Eukaryota > Metazoa > Chordata > Mammalia > Carnivora > Mustelidae > Mustela > Mustela putorius. The sequence continues at coordinate 6,647 of NW_025422314.1, read as the reverse complement.
CTTCAGACCAAAAGATGTCCCCAGAGAAGAAGATTGAACCGGAACAGGCCCCTTGGCCCTATCAGACCCATTTGCTTTGGTTTCCAGGCATCTCTCCTCATATGCCCTCATTTCCATTACCAAACCACAATGGTGGTTTTCCCTGAGGCCACACCAATAAGAACAAATCTCAATCTCGTCTCCCCCATGGCAAACCTTCTCATTGGAGCATTGTTATCATCTCATGGTTAGGATAATTCTTCAGGGCCCCCGGTGCCACTGCCCATACCTAGGTCTCAATGATGGACTCAAACCAACATTAAGACCATCCCAGAATGTTTCCATTTCAACTCATTTAAGACCATCCTCAGGAAAGTCCATTCCAAGTCATCAGCCAGCCCTCTCTTGATGCTACCAATCCCACCACCCCCCAAGCCACAGCAAGATCAAACGTTTTCTTCTTGTTGCTCAGGAGACCATTGGAATTGCGGCAGTCTGCCTATGTCATCCATACTTAGAACACCGTTCCTGAAAATACCTTATGAGCACGTCCTGGAACCATCCAACAAATCTTCATTTTCCCACATAAGGAATCCTTGTGCCGTTTGGATCATCTCACAACTTCTAATAGTGGGGAAACCCCATGGTCCTCTTAATTCCCTTCCCATTTCCCTCCCCCACTCATTAAAAGGGCCCCCATGGCCAGAAAACTCCAACCCTAAGTCGCAACAGTTCTGATCCGCCGACCTGACTTCAGAATCATGAGATCGCAATTCAGCTCTGTCAGAGTGGTGCCTGCCATGTCATCTCCCCCGACACCTACGCCTAATCTTGTGTTCTCAACTTCCTACCTCACTCTCCTGGCCCACAAGCCCTCGAGTTGGGGGAATTTCCGAAGCCACAATGCAACACTCTGCCTGCCTCCAGAAGGAAAACTTCATTCCCTATGTGCTTCTAATAATTAAACCCCAATGATTATCTAATGCATGCCACTCGACGGTCAAGCACTTATACAGCCTACCCTGAATCCGAATGCCCTTTCTGGCACAGACCTGAAGACAAGACATCCCAAACGACAACCTAACCATCTGGCTCCAATCTGGACACAAGGGACCCCGCTATGGCTGTAAGTTTGTCATCTCTTTCCCACCTCGGTTTTCAGGCTTTCAGAACTAGACCTATCTCCAATCACTACTGGACACTGCCAGTGAACGTGATATGCAGAAATTAGAATTCCTCCTTCCCCCTGGCCAGAAACCCTTGTGTTTGGTCAATGTTGTCCAACGTTTCAAAATGTTGGAAAACTCTGCATTGTCGGACAGCCACCGCCAGTGCCTGAAGGGCCGCCTAGGGGCAGCAGACATGCATTGTGACCTGTAGCGTGAGCTCCCCGTAATTAGTAACGCCTCTCACGTGTCCGGACCAATACCCTGCCTATGGGGCTGGTCTATCCATAGTCCCCCATTCTTAACCAGAGAGCGAGTATTCCAGTTTTCAGACCCCCTTGCTTATTCTGCGCAGAGCTCCCTTCCTCTTAGATCCCTCTAACTGGGGAGACACCATGACAGAACACAGGACTCTTTTTCCCTTCCCACATAATGACCCCCAAACTCTTGGGGGCTGGACAAACCTACCAGATAGATGGGACACTTCTACTACCCATGCGCCAACCTCCTACATTAACCCGTTAACGGAGCACCCTTGTTGCCACCATCTCCCTCGTCTCCAACATACTGAGCGACTGCCTCCTCTCACCCCCCTCTTTTCATATCCAGAGGATCTCCCCTCACGGACTGTAGATCATTCTGCCATAACCTCGTCCCCAAACCTGAGCTTGAGTTTTGGGTTTTTGGATGTCCGTCCTGCACCCGGCCGGGGGCCACACGGCCTCCATCTGGGGTGTCTCGGAGCCCAACACACAACAGAACTGTGCCTGCTCTCTCCTACGAAACTGCCCTTTCCATTGGCCCCAACCTCGACAAAAAATAGTAGAAACCTCAAGGTCCCCAAGTACATCCCACTACCGCAGCCGCACTGGACAAACAGGGGCATTATGACACCAGCTCTGAGAACTACTACTCCATGCAGACCCACAGACTGATATCCGCAGAGACAGACAGAAGATTGAACCAGACAGGCCCCTAGGCCCTATTATGAACTCTTTGCTTTGGGGTGTCCAGGTATCACTCCTCAGAGGCCTGGGTTCGAAGACCAGGCTATCCTGGGGCTTATCCTGAGGCACCAGACAGAACACCTCTCATCTCCGCATGGAAAGCTTCCTTGTTGGAGTTTGTGTCAAACCCCTTCGGGTTGGAGAATCCACACTGCAGAGGCAGATCCCTTAGCTACTGCCACATTCCAAGGTCTCCCATGGCCCCCCCACAAACCAAACCCCACATTATGACTCATCCTCAGGAAAGTCCATTTAAACTCAGCCTTCTGGGTAGCACAAGCTCACCCAAGAGCCCGCAGATTGAAGCGTGCCTTGTCTCGACCAGGCAATGGGAAGGTGAGTTGGCGTTTCTCGGCATCCATGCTTAGGCCCCTGCTCTCGAGTCTTTCGTATGGGGGCATCCTGGAACCATCCAATAGTACTCGACTGTCCTGAAGAAGGAAACTTTTGAAGTTTGGAGCAGCCTCACAACTCCCAGCGTAGTAGGGAAACCTCCCTGGCCTCATGACGCCCCCACCCCCTTTCCCCGTTCAGGAAGGGGCCGTCATGGACACAAACTCCAGCTTGAGAGGCAACATCTGATACTCGCCCTGACCTCAGATGCAGGAGATCTCGATTCAGCCTCTGCCACAGTGGCCCAAACCTCGTGCTACCTTGTGTTTTTCAGACTTCCTTCCTCACACTCCTGGCAAACATGTCCTCAAGGACTTGGAATTCTGGAAACCAAAATGCCAGCCCCTATGCTGGCCCTCCAGAAGAAAAACGTTGCCTATGGGGATCTCCATAAACCCCAAATGAGGATTCAACCTGCTCTCCGGTTCTCGACCTCACCCCAATTGGATTGTTTCGCGCGATGTCTCATCCTTCCCTTCCCCCCGAGGCTCTGCTTTGGAATCCCTTCTTATGAGTGGGACACCTGAGCCGTAACAAGCGTAACAAACTAAGAAGAGACTCATCCCTCCTATCCTTCAGATTGACCCCATAACAATTGGGCTTGGACAAATTCACAGAGAGGACAGTCTATGTCCATGGCAAACCCATGCAGGCCTCCCCAGATATTCCACAGCCCAATCGTTGACAACAAATCCAGAGACAAAAGTCTGCAGCAATCCAGCGCCTCACACTCGCTCTCTTTGTCGGATCCCCCGAAGAGTGTCTCCCTGGGGGGACGGTCTGCTAGAGTCGGGCGCCTGCCATAACCTAGTTTTCCCAAACCCTACGCCGAGTTTGTTGTGTTTCAGACTTCTGTCCCCACATTCCTGGCCCACAGACCCTTCAGGCTGGGGCCCCTGGAGCCACACACATCAGGACTAGTGCCTTGTCCAATACCACGGGAATTCTGCTCCATTCCATTGTCCACAACTCGTACAAATTAGGACAAACCTCCAGACTATCTTTGTCCCCAAGGGACATCCCAATAAGTGTAGGCCGCCCAGGACAAACAAGGGTCATCTGAAAACAGCCTGAGCATCTTATACTCTACTCAGCGTAAGATGATGTCCCCAGAGAAGAAGATTGAATCAGACAGGCCCCGAGGCATGAATCAGATTCATTGCTTTCGGCGGTAACAGGTATCTCTCCTCAGATGCCTGAGTTTCCAATATTAGCAATATGGGGTATCATGTAGGCAGCAAGCATCAGAACAAAATCTCTCCTTCCACACTGGGAAAATTATCCTTTGCCAAGATGTCTCAAAACCTCCAGTTAGTGAGAATACTTCAGGGGCCTGTGTGCCACTGCCCCATTACAAGGTCTCCATATGACACAAAAACAGATTAGGAAACCCATCCAGGTAGGAGAGTCCCATTTCATTCCAACTGAGCATATTCGGGTATGCTCCGCCGAGATCCAGCAGATCTAACTTGTTCTTGCTTGCTATGAGACAATTTGGAATGTGAGGTGGGCCTACCCCGCCATCCATCCACCTTAAAAACCCTGCTCGGAATCAGTTGGCCTTGAAGCCAACCAACAGGTCTCATTGTCCTGCAGAAGAATCTTTGCAGTTGGGAGCTTCTCTCATCTCAACTCCCAATCGATGAGAGAAACCCACCATGGACACATAGATCCCCCCGCCCTTCATAAAGGGGCCAATCATGGGACATAGGTCCAACCTGAGCGATCGTCTGATCCTCACCCTGACTTTCAGAAGCACGAGTATCCTCGGTTCAGGTCTGTATAATTGTGCCCTCCATGTCCTCACCCAAAATCCTAAGCCTTTGCTTGTGTCCTCAGACTTCTGTCCTCAGACTAGACTGGGCTCACAAGCCCTCCAGTTTGGCAATCCAGAATTACAATTTGCAGCACTCTACTTGCCCTGTCAGAAGAAATACATTGCCCTCTGGGGCCTACCAGAAGAAACCCAAATGAAGATAACCTGCACGACAGACTTGGCTTATACACAAAATATAAATAGGATGACCTGTGCAATAAGGCCCAATTTTCTGACACACAAACTCCTGAACACTCCTAGGCCCACCTCCCCCCCCCCCCTGGCCCAGGCCCACCCACAAAGCCCCCCCTGTAACTTCAGACCCTGGATACATGTGTGAACTTGGACCACCCATGGGCTTAGGTCGCTATCCCTCCCCACCTCAGTTTTAGAGGCTTCAGAAACCTAGACCTTATCTCCAATCACTTCCCAGGAATTTGAAATGATGCAGAAATCAGAACTCCTTCCCAGATGTCAGGAAAACTTGTGGTTGCTTTGTTGTCCAACGTTCATTTGTAGTGGAAACCAGTGTGTCCCTTGAGGCCCCGCCATTGCTCTCTCGGGCCAGATAGGTAGCAAACACACATTGTGACCCTCACTCCTAAGCCCGCGGGGCCTCAGGTAAGGCTCTCAGTGGGCTGGATGAAGAGACAGCATATTGGGCTTTGCCATGCCCCTAGGCCCTCAATTTTTTTAACATATAGTTCGGGTTGTCTCCCTTCCACCACCTTCACTCCTGCCCCAGGGCTCTGCTTTGGAATTCCTCTTTTGGTGGGACACCTGAGAGTAACAACCCTGAAAGGAGTCCTCCATCCACAGATTGAACGAAAAACAATTGGGATCGGGCCCAAATCCACAGAGAGCAAGATTCGTCCATCATGGCCCATGAGGCCTCCCTCGACATTCCACGGCCATCGCTGATACCAAAATCCAGAGACAAAAGCCTGAGCAAGCGCCTCACCTCAGACTCGCACTATCTTCATATCCTGAAGATGTCTTCTCATGGTTTGTAGATCGGGCCTGCCATACCCTACGTCCCCAAACATAAGCCTGAGTTTGTGTTTTTTCAAGACTTCTGTCCTCAAAGTCCTGGGCCACACACAATCCAGGCTGGGGGACCCTGGATCCACACATTAGGACTGTGCCTACCCAATTCCATGGGAATTCTGTGGCCCCCCCCATTCCATTGTCCCAAAATCGTACAAATTAGGAGAACCCTCCAAAGTCCCTGAGGCCATCCCATAGTATAATATAGGTCGCCCGGGACAAAAAGGTCAGTCTGACACCAGCTGAGCATCTACCGTCCCACTCATACCCTAGAAGGATGTCCCCAGAGAAGAAGATTGAACCAGACCAGGACCCTAGGCCAAAATCGGATCCATTGCTTTGGTTTACAGGCATGTCCTCCTAAAACCCTGGGATTCCAATTACCAGCATTGGGGTTTTCCCTGAGGCAAACCATCAGAACAAACCTCGTCTCCACAAGAGAAACTTGTGCATGGGAGAGCTATGTCACAAGCTGAGGAGAATACTTCAGGGGTGGCCAGTGCCACCGCACAATTGTCCAAGGCCTCATGGACACAACACACATTAGACCCATCCTCAGGAAAGTCAATTTCACTCAAGCCACCCCGGTTGCTCCCAACAGAAGCCCTCAGATCTTTAAACTCTCTGTCGGACTATGGAGACCAAAATGGAATGCGAGGCGGGCTTCCCCAGGCATCCATCCTCGAACGTTGTCTGGACTCATCATATGGTATTCCCTTGAGTTGTCCAACATGTCTCCATTATGCCCGCATAAGGAATCATCGAAGGGGGAAACCAACCACTCCAAACGGGGGAAGGGAAAACCTCCAACGCGCCTCGATATTTGTCTCCCTTCATGAAGGCGGCCGCCCTCTTGACCAGAAAATTCCACGCTGAGCCTACGACTGCTCCTCCCCCGCTGTGCCTTCCAGCTGTGCATTAGAATATTTGCTTCTGAATATTCAGGGGAGTATGTCCGTGTCCTCGCCCTGAAACCCAGTCTAGCTGCCCTAGGACCCAATTTTACCCAGATTTCTGGGTTGTCCATCGCCCCCCCCAGGGCTCTACTCTGGAATCCCTCATTTGGTGGGACCCCTGAGGTTGAAAAACAAAAAAAAAAACAAAACAAAAAAACAACAACAAAAACGGACTTCTTCCGTCCCACAGAATGACCCCAAACTCTTTGGATGGGGCCAAACCCCAGGGAGTAAGACTCGTCCATTTCCCATGAAGTCACCCGGAAATTTCATGACCTGAATG